>NC_045763.1:94292430-94595461 GCF_008692025.1 Phocoena sinus
ATCCTTCCTCTTTTTGAAGGAACCAGTTTCTCTTCTACATAAAAGCCTTTCTGTAACTTCATCTGCAGAAGTTGCTCCAAAAGTTGAAGCTTGTTTTCCTCAGAATCTACCATCACCATTTTCATTGCCCCCAAGCCTTTAATGATATTCCTCCCAGCATAGCCTAGAATGAGAGATAAAGGCCTATATGTGGAGACAGCCTATATGGGAACGACAGAATTTCACAAATCTATTTTGTCAGTAGTCTGAGGTGTATAAGTGAGGATATTGTAAGGGTGATAGAGCAAGTTGGACAAAATATAAGGCTCAATTGGCTGCATTCCTTTCCATGAGGGTAACTTATCCAGGATTATGGATTTAATGAATTGGCTTGAACACCTGGGAGAGATGTAATTAGTTTACTATGTTAGTTAATTAAGGCCTAGACTCAATATGACCTACAGTTAATGGTGTAAAAATTTGGAACTTTCCATATTTGCAAATGAAGCAACTGACAAAGGATTAATCTCCAAAATTTATAAGTAGCTCATGCAGCTCAATAACAAAAAAACAAACAACCCAATCCAAAAATGGGCAGAAGACCTAAATAGACATTGCTCCAAAGAAGATATACAGACTGCCAACAAACACATGAAAGCATGCTCAATATCATTAATCATTAGAGAAATGCAAATCAAAACTACAATGAGATATCTCACACCAGTCAGAATGGCCATCACCAAAAAATCTAGAAACAATAAATGCTGGAGAGGGTGTGGAGAAAAGGGAACACTCTTGCACTGCTGGTGGGAATGTGAATTGGTACAGCCACTATGGAGAACAGTATGGAGGTTCCTTAAAAAAACTACAAATAGAACTACCATATGACCCAGCAATTCCACTACTGGGCATATACCCTGAGAAAACCATAATTCAAAAAGCGTCATGTACCAAAATGTTCATTGCAGCTCTATTTACAATAACCCAGAGATGGAAACAACCTAAGTGTCCATCATCGGATGAATGGATAAAGAAGATGTGGCACATATGTACAATGGAATATTACTCAGCCATAAAAAGAAACGAAATTGAGCTATTTGTAATGAGGTGGATAGACCCAGAGTCTGTCATACAGAGTGAAGTAAGTCAGAAAGAGAAAGACAAATACCGTATGCTAACACATATATATGGAATTTAAGAAAAAAAAATGTCATGAAGAACCTAGGGGTAAGACAGGAATAAAGACACAGACCTACTAGAGAACGGACTTGAGGATATGGGGAGTGGGAAGAGTAAGCTGTGCCAAAGCGAGAGAGAGGCATGGACGTATATACGCTACCAAATGTAAGGTAGATAGCTAGTGGGAAGCAGCCGCATAGCACAGGGAGATCAGCTCGGTGCTTTGTGACCGCCTGGAGGGGTGGGATAGGGAGGGTGGGATAGGGAGGGTGGGAGGGAGGGAGACGCAAGAGGGAAGAGATATGGGAACATACGTATATGTATAACTGATTCACTTTGTTATACAGCAGAAACTAACACACCATTGTAAAGCAATTATACTCCAATAAAGATATAAAAAAAAAAAATTTGTAACTTTCCTGGCACACTATAGAAGAGAGTTCTAAGGCTCAGGAAATGGGTTCTGCCACCTGCTAATCATTATACTGCCCCCAACCCAGATTGTGGAGGGACTATTTACAAAATTATTTTTAGGGTGGATAAAACTGTAGGGAATATTGCAATATTCTGCTGGTGGTAATAGAAGAGCTGTTAACACCTCCAGGGCTACAGGGAAATGTGTTTATATGAAGCAAGAATTAATGAGATGAAAAACACCAAATGGAGACATTTTTTTAAAAAAGTGAGCTGGCTTATAGCAAGCTAGACAAGCTAATAACGAGATATTTTGAAGTGAACTATGTGATTGTGGAAATTATAACTGTATTAGCATATATCACTTATGCATTTAGGACTTGCCGTCTAAAACCATGGTTTCTCTCTCATTCCAGACCTCTCTCCAACCCTGACTTACACAAGATACTTGGTTTACGAACTTTTAATGTTTTATTTTCCATTTTGATTTGAGTTTTATTTTTAAATCTATATCTAGAATCATATATAAAATGGGGTAATAAGTGTCTCTACTGTATGAAGTTCTTGTAAGGATTAAAAGATATAACACCTGAAAAGCACTTAGAACAGTTCACTCAATAAACTTAACTCTTCTTAGCACTAATAGAATTATGTCCATTACAAAAGCTGCAGTATCAGCTAGATCACTCTTTTAAGTTTCACTTGAATGTATCATTTTACTTTTATCTCCACTTTTATATTTATGTTGCAATCTATGTCTTAAATAAAATCACATTTAGCTTTCTAGATCTAAATAAATTAGCTCAAATTCAACTAATTAGTACGTCTTTTTATATTACTCGTTTGGCATTTTAATTATCATTTTTTATCACTAAAATGATTTATGTATATATGGCTGATAACTGTTAAAGAAAACCAGAACTCAACAGTAGTTAAAGTGGTAAAAAAAAAAACAGATTTTATTCAGGAACTATCACAATAAGAGAAAGAGACCTCAGTATAGAACTCAGTTCCACATATGGCATGGACAAACAGAGATATAGCCAAGCAGGGTGGGGATTAGTGGATGAAAAATTAAGAGAAAATATCAAGAGTAGGGGAGATTTCGGTTAAATAGACCTAACAGGATTCTTGTTAAAGGCAGGCCAGGGTGATCAGATATCACTTGGGGGATAGTGGGAGATAAGGAATTTGGTCAGGTAGGGGATTCTGGCTAAACTGAAATCTGCTAAATTTGAGCCATGCAGCCCCATAGGACAGATGTCAGAGTTGAGGCTTAGAGGTTTTAAAGGAGCCTGCCTAAAGTTAGGTCAAGGAGGGCATCTTATCATTCTCTCTTCTTGCTTTAGTAGAAGAGGCAGTCTTTTTTGCTTGAGTGTTATAAGTCTATTTCTCACTCAGTTGTCTTTTATTCATGAAGCTTAACTATCTACTGTAACTTGGTAGTAAAGATTTTTGCTGAAAGGTACAAAAAGTCAGGCATTTAGTGAGGAGAGTTTCTATGAAAATTAAAAAAAGACAAAGATTAATAGTTGGACACCCAGTTTCTGAGTCCAGAGGGCACTCAGATGGGAAGATTTCTAGATGTTGGGCTTGAAGCATCTTTAGGTGGTGGAGTTAGTGAGGATGAGAGTGGCAATTCAGTGGATATCCTGGTGTGCAGTGAATGTATCTGATGATGGCACTGGGTGTTCCAGTGAACTTTATGAGTGTCCCACAGCAGGAGGCATGAAGGTTGCCCATAAATGGTCCATGTCAGGGGGGTGAGAGAAAAGCTGGAAATGTTAATTACTAACAGAATGCATAAGACAGGATCCAGATCAGTTCACAGGTAGTTAAAAAAGTAGAAAGTAAAATAGCTTACCTAGCAGAGAAAATTACTTTAGAGAAAAATGAACAAGATTATAATCTAATAATCTACACAGGTGTCCTATAGTTTCCCAATTAATTATAAAAAATATGTCTCCATAGTCACCCCTCTTTTGATTCTTGTTTACAAAATAAGTGTGGTCTCATTAGACTGGGCCTGATTTTTTACATAAGTGGAACAACAAGAATGGTAATTGACCAGATAGGCCTTTTTAAGTTTGCTTTGTTGGAACTTTTCATAAAGAATCTCAGATTAGACTTTTAAAAGCCTCTTGAGCCTAGGGTACCACACCAAGAACTCACCATCAGACTTCTGCATTACCTACAGATTTGGGTGAATTCCTCTCTTCCTGAGGTCCCCAAATAGCCTAACCTTCCTGGGCCTGCCAGAAAGTGACTTTCCTTATTCACCTCTAAGGCTAGGAATCCTATAAGCCAGTACCAGGCCAGTTTTTCCAAAAGGGATTTGTAAGCATTGGTTCCATAAAGTCAACCTTTGATCTTTAAAGCTATCTGGTCATATCAGATTTTCTGCATTATTCTCAAATATGACATTTCAGGAAGACCTTGGTAATATAACTGACATTTCCAATTATGGCCTGTTACAAGGAGGATAGATTCTTATTGAACTTCCACAGATAATTATATTTCAATGAAAATAAGAATACTTCATTATAGTTTTCAAATTCTGGAGGGAGCAGGTAGGTGAAAGGTAAATGTTTCAGTTTTGTTTATAAAAGTATAATCTACTAATTTGTTATGAGTTATAGATAGCTTAAGGGAAAAGGGTGTCTTATATATAGAAAATAGAACATTAAAGAACTATCAACATCTCAAAGAAAAATTGTAATCATCCTTTATCAGTTCATTCAGTATCATGAAATTTATTCTTGTTCTGCCTGACCTTGGGTTAGCAGTTTTATGAACCCATCAGCCTCTTCACTAGAGTTCTGGAAATCCATACTAAGTCCTTTAAGATTATTTAAACAATGCTGTCAGAAGCCTGTACATCCGATACCTCTTACAGTCCTTTCGATGGTCTCTGAGACAGTCACTTATTGTTGAAGATAAAGCATTTTGGCCTTAGCTGATTGCAAATTCATTCACAGAAGAATCAGACTAAGATGGAAACTATCTATGGGTGATGAATAAAAATGACCATGGCCATGTCAAAAGATATGAGAGTTCATTTGACAAGGAAATCTGGTTATTTCTATGGCATAGAACATTTAAAAATAATAATTGGAATTATGACTGATAACATCACAGCCAATCTACCATGGACAGTGAGGGTAGTGACAAATTTCTATGAAATTCATACAACTTCTGAAATACTTATATTAATAATATTTACCCATGCCAATATAACCTGGGAGAGGTTAAGGCATCTCCTCTTATGTGATAATGCCTTTTTATGTAATTCAATACATCAAATAAACTGAATTAGCTTAACATCTCTTTTTTAAAATGTGAGAGAACAAATCATTTGAGACTTTCCAGGAGCCCTCTGGGAGATCTCAAAGTCAGTTTGAGAACAAAAAGGGTTAATTTAGAATTTGATTTTGGAAAGTTGTCGAAAATGTCAAAATGTTTGAACACCTGATCACTATGAAAAAATATTTAGCTTCTCTTAAACAATTGAGAACATGATAAAGTATAACATAAATCATAGGAAATTATTCTAATAAAATATAAAATCTTGGATTCTTAGGCAGATTACTTAAAAGGTAAAGAAAAATCTTTTATCATCTTTTATTAATAGCAGGCAAATAATCCAAGAAAGCTTTGCTGTTTTAACACTGAGAAAACCAAACTCTAGTTTTGCATCAGTACACCAGTGAGCTCATAAAAATAACAACAAAACTTATATATAAGCCCATCCAATTAGCCAGCTCTGATCGTGTGAGATGATTCCTTTTCTAGGATTCCTTTCCCACAAAACTTCTGCAACCTGTTTTTATACTCATTTAGGTGTTTTTTGTTTTTTTTTTTTTCTCCCTATATTTTCCTCTTTCTCATTCTGGAACAAAACATGAGTACCTTTTTTTTTTTTTACAGAAAACTATAGGGACTAGATAATTGTGAAATGTCTGTCACATATTAGGATTTTGTAGCAGACTAGCAAATTTTACAAATATAGTATCTCACAATTTTTACAGGTTTATGCTTCCTCGTGGTACATCTTTTCAAAGTGGTAAAAGGAATATATTTATGAACTGAACCAAATATATTTAGTTTCTCTATATTACATAAAAATAAAACCCCAAAAGTATCTAAAGTTAAACAGATGCTAATAGGTGTTTCAGCAGTTTTCTTACTTAGAAATCATCTAAATGTTTAGTGAATATTTCAGCTTAATTTAATTTAGCATAGATTTAATGTTTCAAGTTACCAAAAAAGACATGGAAACTGTTTTCACACACATACACTATACAATTAAACAAAGCTAGCCATCATCTCAAGTTATTTCCTTGTTAATAATTTTTATAGAACATGCATGTTAGACAAGTATAACAAAGCAAGAAACCTAAAAACTTCATTACAAAACACATGTTTATATTATATTTAAGTGCTGATAGCTTAGAAGACATAGCTGTTTTTATTAGACTAACAATATCAATATTATTTGTCAAGGATTTACCCAAATCATGTGAACTTGAAAAGTATTTGGGTTAGTTTCTATATTTTGGGGAGTTTTGCAATATTTAATTAATATCAGTGCTCATTTATCTCTAAGTCAATTTAAATAGTACTCCTTTAAAGGATTTTATAAATTAATTTGGTAATACCATCCAGAGGTAGAAAAATATCAGATATAGTATAACATACATATACATGCTAAACACACATACAGATGGGCACATGGATCCTACTGCTTTTATTATAAAATTTTAACAATGTGTCAAACGAGTAATATACTCTCATCCTTGCTCTATTTACGTTTGTATCTAAATTGTGTTTATAGCAGATGGAACAAGTTAAAATTACCTGTTCAATGTGAATGCTACAGCTTTTTACCAATATTTATGAAGGTGACTTTTAAGATTTTCTTTTGCCCTAATTTGTAATCTTTTGGAGGCTGTGAACTATGTTTTAGGTAAGAGACTAAGGGAATATCAGGCTGCTGTCTGGATGTTTCCAAAGCTCATATGAATGGATAAAACATCCAGCGCGTTTCTAAGTAGTCTTTTTTTCCTTTTGTTTCATTCAGCCTCAAACAGTTGCTTTTGGGGGTTCCTGAGTTTCTTCAGAGACATGAAGGGGCAGGTAACTGAGGGGCTGGAGTGGGAAGGGAAAAGTCTGACAAAGAGATGGAGGAGCTAGGGGTCTGAAGGGGGATATAACGGAGAACTCAGGGAGCTGAAGGGAAGACTGACGGTGATAAAAGGAAGGAGGAACAGAAGGTGGGAAGGGAAAGTTCTTAGGGGAGACAGTCTGGGGAGATCTTAAGTCCCAAAGAGACCACTGAATTTCCATAGTATTATTCATAAAGTTATGCCAACGAGAAAGGAAAAAGACTGAGTTCATGGAGCATAAAGTCAGCATGGTTTCAGGAATGGAGTTTTCAGTTACTTGAGAAGTTTTCTTGGGAAAAGCAGGATCAAATATAGAGAACAGAGAGGTCTCACAAAGAGCTAAGAAAAATCTTACAGAACAGGAGCTGGAGAGTGAATTCCCACATGAGACAAACAGACAAAAACAATTTTCCAGCCCAGGGAGTCAAGAAGTGAATTCCAACTTGAAGCAATGAGCCAAGAAAAAATTTCCAGCCCAGGAGTCAGGGAGTGAATCCTCACACCGAACAAAGAGCTAGGAAGAAAGACTTCTCTCTAGCCCAGTAGGTACCTTTCAAACAAAGAAGCCTGGGCCTCTAATCCATCTTCAGAGAGTACTCAGAATCTTAAGAATCAAAATCTGTCTTTACTGTGCTTCAGTGGACTGTCATTCAGACCATTGGTTTAGGAGACAGACTGACCAATGGATTCCTGATGAATCAGCCAGGAGTGAAGACAAAAGCTTCAAAGGTACGCATTTGAGGTCCTTGGTGAGAGGTCTTGGGGTCCAATGGTGAATCTGATTTTATCCAAGTCATGACACAACAACTGTTCAAGAAAACCAGAGCTGGACTGTGGTAAAAACAGATATTATTCCGGAACTATTGTAATAGGGCAAAAGAAACCTCAATATAGAACTTAGCTCAATTCCAAATACAACATGGACAAGAAAGGATTTATAGACAAGGAACAGGGTGGGAATCAGTGGGTGAGAAATTACTAAGAAGAATCATCAGGGTAGGGGTGAGGATTCTGTTTAAACAGGATTCTAGGCCATGGTCATCAGATATCACCTGAGGGGTGGGATGCATGAAGAATTTGATCAGGCAAGATATCAAGGGTGGGGGTTTCTGGCTAATCTGTCTTAGCCGGATTCTTGCTAAAACTGGGCATTGCAGACCAAACAAGGATGAACAGCCAAGGTCCAGGCCTAGAGGGCTTAGAGAAGCCCGACTAAAGTTAAGTTATGGAGGGATCTTGTTATATCTCTAACACCATTTTGAAAAATGTCTTATTTTCAGTAAACACTTTAATCAAATAATAGTATACACATGCATAGGAGGGATTAGCAAAGATCAATTAAAAACCCTCAGCATTCTGCATGTTCTTATTCCTATTGCCATCAAAACAAATTTTTATAACACCGACTCAGTGAGGAAAGACACATACAGAGAAGAGAAAAATATGGTTAATGTTACAACACAGAATCTTTATGAGGTAGAACCGTTACAACCTAGAATCATCAAGCTTGAAAATCAACTAACTTGGAGGACTTAAAGTGCCAGATGTGAAGACTCATTATGAAACTGTAGTATTTTATACCTTGTTGTATTATTACATGTACTAATTACATGTATTAGTACATGTTTTAAATGATTAAAGAAACAGGAAAACAAAAAACAAAAGGCACACAGCCCAGAAACAGAACTACTTATATCTGGTAAACTGATTAATGACAAAACTATCACTGCAACGCAGTGAGTGAGAAAAAGGATGGTCTTTTCAATATGTGGTGATCGGATCATTTGAATACTCATAAGGGAAAAAGTCTTGTTCAATTCCCAATGGATCCCAGATCTAAATGTAAAAGAAAAAAGTTTCTAGGAGAATATCATGAATGTAGAATGAGTAAAAATTTTTGAGATAGGGTGCTGACAGTGTTCTGTATTTTAACCTGGTTATATAGCATACTAACATTAAAATAAGGTGCAAAGTGTATAGTGTCCTGTAGATATTTCACACTTTGAAGTTAGTTTACAAAAAAATTTTAATAGGAGTGGAACTTTTCAATGAAGGACTTCTGGTATTGAAATCTCACTTAGGCTAACTTGCTTATAATTAGAACACTAGGGCAATAATTATTGCTATAATAATTACATATTTTCAAGAATATCATACTTAAGAGAGCTAATTATTTTGGTTTTCAATATATTGTTACAATAGCCATATCACTGTAACTTAAACAGCTAAATAATTTGGCTCTAACTCTCCTATTTCTTCTCCAAAGCCAATTTAGCTGCATTCGTCTCCTGTGTCTACTTCTGAGTTTCCACTGATATTTCTCAGAGTGATAGTCCAAATGATTCAAGTGCATGTGGACACTGTAAGGGCAAATATGAATAAAAAATATGAGGCTTAATTCTCCCTGTTGAAAATAAGGATAGACACTTTCCTTTCTCCCTTTTCTTACAGGACTTATTTTAGAAAACTTATGATTTAGAATTTTTTTTTAATCTCTTTGGAATGTATGTAAATCCCTGTAAATGCTGGACAAGCCTTTGCCAGAATTATAACCCAGGAATGTCTTTGTCAAGAATCTGAGAAATATGTCTTTGAAAGGTAACCAAGGAAGATACTCCCCCAATCTCTTTATTTTTGTCAGAGGGTTGGAAACTAAACTTGTGGGTACCTTACTCCAAAACTATTTCCTGTCATACAGATATGTTTATTTTTCCTTTGGATAAAGCCAATTAGCTAACACAGCTTGTCACCCAATTACTAGGTGAATTTAGGATGAACTATGTGTGATGGGTGATGCTGGCAAATCCTCTTACTTGAGGACTAGTTATTGTTTATCTTGAAAACATGTAGGTGATGGGTATATACTTGACTATTTAAAGGGTGAGATGTCTTCCTGTCTTTGCAATCTCCTTAGCAGATTGCCTGCGATGGGCATCACCTTCTGGTTTAATGCTTCTCAATAATAAAACTGTCTCTTTCTCTTCTACTTTTGCGGAAGTTATCAAGGATGGGAGGAGATTTAGTTTTTAACTATATTTTCCCAACAACACATTTCAATCAAATCATTCCTTTGATAACTATTTGTCATTTATTTTATACCATCAATCAATGTGAAAACATTTTGAGGTTTTTTTGTGTGTGGGGGGCAGGCAGCAAATATCAATCTATTATCCCTGGTCAATTACTGTACATATGTTGAGAGTTACAGCACATTACTTTTTCAAGTACATCACTTTGAAGGATACAGGGAATGTTATATTCACAATTTTTGTTTTCATTATATTCTAAGAGATTTCTAATTTTGTTTTAACTTATGGCTTTTGAATTACAAAATATAAAATATTACTATCAAAAACATCATGATACTCAGGTAGAAAAAGACAAATTTTGCCTTTAGATAGAAATAATTATGCTATTTTGAAAAAATTATTGTGTTCAGGATTACTTTATGACTTGCTTTTTCAAATAAACTTTAATTTTAAAATAGTTTGCCTTACAGAAAAAAAATTTTATGGTAATACAGAGAGTGCCCATACAATACACAGACAGTTTCCTCTATTACTATATTACTCTATGGTACATTTGTCACAATTAATGTAACAACACTGATATATTATTATTTTTTATTTTATTTTGTTTTATTATATTTAATTTTTTTTTGGTATGCGGGCCTCTCACTGCTGTGGCCTCTCCCGTTGCAGAGGCTCCTGGACGCACAGGCTCAGTGGCCATGGCTCAAGGGCCCAGCCGCTCCGCGGCATGTGGGATCTTCCCGGACCAGGGCACGAACCCGTGTCCCCTGCAATGGCAGGTGGACTCTCAAGCACTGCGCCACCAGGGAAGCCCCCCGATATATTATTTTTAAGTAAAGTCCATAATTTATTCGGAAATTCTTAGATTTTACCTACTTTTCCTGATCTAGAATACCATATAAACTTTAATTACCGTGTTGCCTTTGGCAACTCTTGGCTATGACAATGAATTAATTTTTGTTGCTTTTTGTGTGTTTTTAAAAGGCATAAAATTATAAAATCACTTTAAATTTCTTCTTATAGAAAGAAAGCAAATTAAAATCCCATATTGTTGTATCACTGCTGGGGACTGATTGCTTGTGTCCCCTGTGAAATTCATCAGTTGGAGCCTAATCCCTAATGTGATGTGGAGCCTATTTGGAAGTGAGGGGGCCTTTGTGAGGTAATTAAGTTTGGATGAGATTATGGGGGTAGAGCCCCCATGGTGGGATTGGTGGCCTTTTAAGGAGATTAAGAGCCCAGAGCTCTCTCCCTCCATGTGAGGACACAGTCAGAAGACAGCCATCTATGGGCCAGGAAGAGAGCTCTCGCTAGATACTAAATCTGCTGGCACCTTGATCTTGGACATCTCAGCCTTCAGAACCATGAGAAATAAATGTTGTTTAAGCCACCTAGCCTATGGTATTTTTGTAATAGCAGCCCTAACTGATGAAGACAACAATCCATTCTCATTTTATGTGGCATCCTAAATTGTCTTTACTCCACTGAACAAATTGTTAATTTTTAAAAATGGCATCTGCTGATACTATCAAATGAATTTATAATATATTTTTAAAACCTGTTTATTGTAGCTACTCAATATATATTAAATAACCACAAAAATACCAAACTTGAGATAAACAGTTTTATACTGGTATAAAAATCATTTTAGTAAGGCACAATAATTTTGTACTCTTTCATGTAGTAATAATTAAATTCATAGAATTATTATTTTAGATGTGCAAATTCCAAGCCAAGTTGACGTATAATGACTTGCATAATTATGAGCACTGTTTCATTGCAACCTTCCAATTACTTCTAACTAGAAATGTGGTTACTGAAGTGTATTGATTTCATTCACTATCCAGATCTTCACATTATTATCCCCAATAGATAAAATGCTTGTTGAGCAAAGGGTAATCTTTAGCCAGAAAAGCATTGAGATGGATTTTTACCTGAAATATTCTTCTAGTAAATGATTTAAAAATATTTTAGAATTTTACTCGAAGGCTTTATGCCTAGTGAAATACAATTAGAGTCAATTTTGTTTCATAGTATTTCCTCAGAACACAGCACTATGGCTGTTAGAACTGTAAGAGACAGAGCTCACCATCATACTTGATGTGTTTTCACTTGCAGGTAGTTTGGAGCCATGTCACTAATTTTGGTCAAGAGGATGTGAGTGAAAGGTATGGCTATATATATAGTACTATTCACTAATATGTCTGCTACTGTGTGGCTCTACTGGACAGGCATTTCATAGATTTTAGAAAATAATTACATATTTTCAAAAACTACAATTTGTGCTGTTATATATCTCTATTAGTTAGACATAACAGGTTTTAGAAGATAATTGCATATTTTCTAAACTATAATTTACCGGTGTTATTAGAATAAAACAGACTATGCTGTGGTTTTGTGGTAACAAATTAACCAAGACATCATAGTCACATAACAAAATGTAGGTTTATTTCTTGCTAGGGTAAAGTCAGATGTGGGTTTGCAGCTTTCTTCCTTCTTGAAGCTACTCCATCTGGAACACACGGCCTTGAAGGCCCCCTCTAGGAAATAAGGGCGTTATACAACTGCCACAGCAAGTGATATGCATCACGTCCATTCACAGAGACGTTTGATATTTGAGAGCCTTTTCTTAGGATACTAATGCCAACCATAAAAGCAAGTTATTGTTACTAAGTCTAAGCTCATACTGCTTGCCACACAACAGGCCAATAAATCGAGAGATGAGCTGTTGGGGCAAGGAACAGAGACTTTATTTGGAAAGCCAGCAGACCAAGGAGATGGTGGACTAGTCTCCCAAAGAACCAACTTCCCTGAGTTAGAATTCAGGCTTCTTTTACACTAAAAGGGGAGGGAGTAAGTCCTGGTTCAGGTCAAACTCTGGATGGGATTTGTTAATTGCTTCCTTCTTGCTGCCATTCACAGATGAGCCTGGTCAGGATGTTTCTTATGAGCTAAACAAAGGCATTTTAGTTTAACGCTCCTTACCTGAGATGCAGGGTTCTCAGAGATGAGCCATTATGTATAATTTAAGCTTAAAGGCAAGATCCCTTCAGTGATTAACTTAGAATACAAAGATTCTTCCCTATTACATTATTATGGGAAACCTTGATAGTGAATATTTACACTGAAGTGAAAGTCTAGTGGGGTCATTTAGACCATTAGCTCAACAGTAAGACTGAGTGTGTTAAAATATTGCAATACCATCAACTCTGCTTATTTGCTTGTGGTCTCTTGAACAACAGTTTACTTCTCTCAGAGTTTCTTCATCTATGTTCAATTAATATTATTGTTCTAAGAAATAAATGGTTGAGATTGACCATAGCACTGTGTATGGAAGCAAAAACCATTCAATAACTATTAGATACACATTTATTATCTCTATACTTTTAAACAGTGAACACATTAACTCATAACAATGACTCAAAATCAAGTAAACACTTAAAAATTCTGTTTCTGGACTGCGAAAAGTTGCTGAGAAACCTTAAGTTTTAAAAATAGATTTAAAGTTACTTTATATAATATTCACTCAGTTATTCAACCATTACTTACCAAGAGCCTACTCTTTGCTAGGTGCTCTCAAAGCCACAAGGGACCTTGTAGAATAAAATAAAGTCTCTGCCCTCAATAAGCTTACAACGCTAGAGTGGGGGAGAGAGACTCGATTAAATACCCCAAACGAGTGGCCTTAGTGCAGGTCAACGGGGACTTGATCTGACTCACATTCCATCGCAACCAATCTCTACCAACCAACCAATCAGGCGGTCGGGCGTGTGATACGGAGCGGTCTGTGAAACCTAAAGTAAGCTGGGAAAACCTAAAGTAAGCTGGGAAAAGAGACTCTTAGGCTGGACTTAACCCCCTTCAGTGCTGGCTAATGGTCAACTCTTGCCAGGCCCAGCGCCAGCTCCTGTCCCCAGAGAGGCCGCTCACCTGGGCTTCCTTTGAGGGAAGGAAAGGGATTTGCGGGCCTTCCTGGTTCCCGCCCGGTTCTAGCTGCCGCCCGGGCCTAGCGGCCTCCCGGCAGTACTGACTCGCCCACAGCTTCCTGAAGGTGGCGCACGCGCGTCAGCCCCGTGTGACCGTGGGGGAGGGCGCGCTGCCCCGGGCCCACGCGGCTCTGCGGAGCTCAGCAGAGAGCGGCGGGGTGAGCGGAAGGCCGCCTCCACCTCTTGGCCTAGGACAGACCTGCTGGGGCCGTCACACCTTCCACCAAGGCCTCGGGGAAGCCAGACGGGGTTTAGACGGAGCAGCCGGCTGACTTTGCCAACGCGACGTGGACTGCACGGTGCGGACGGTAGGTTGAGGCTCACCTGCTGCTTCCCCCGAGCCAGGCATCGTCCAGGCAGGGTCGGGGGCGGAGTCCCCCTCGCGGCAGTGGTCCAGGGTCCACTACTCCACACACCGAAAGTCCTCCGGGACCGGTGGAGACCCGTTCTCAACACCACCTACCGGCTGAAACTGGGGATGCCTCTGAGGCCAGCGGTCCTTGGCTTCTGTTACCAAAAGTTAACTTTGGGTCCGTAGTCCTGCTTCCTCTGTCCAGTCTGTGAGAGCTTTCAGGGCTCGTGGCCCATCAGCTGTGCCATCTTGTCCCCTTTATCCCAGGTCACGAAGTCCTCCCTCGGCGTTGCACCGGGAAGGGGAAGGCCCGACCTTAAAAGTCAGACTCCTCGGCCCCCAGGGCCCAGCCAGTGTCAGAGCAGTAGATGAAACGTTGTGTTTTCTGCTGGCAGTAGTGCCAGGGAAGGGTCACCTCCGCAGACAGGTCCGGATGCCCTTGGACTGCATTACCAAAGGACCTCCAGTTCAGGGCAGCAGCCAGGGCAACACTGTGAGGACAACATTGCAGGCAGAGGAAAGAGTACAAAAATCCTAAGGGGAAAATGAGATTGGTGTGTGCAGGTAGGGAAAGGCAGCCAATGAGGCCAGACCACAGGGATTACAGAGAATAGTAGAAGAACAGAGAAATAGGCAGGGACCATATTTTGTAATATTTTATAGACCACAGTAAGGAGTTTGGATATTCTTTTAGTTGGTTTGGTAAGCTTTTGGAGTGTTTAAAGCTGGGGAGGCATATGCTCCCAGTTGCCCACAGCTGTGTGGAGAATGTGCTGTGTGTGTTTCGGCGGGGGGGGGGGGGGCGGGGGGCAAGTGTAGAATAAACTCACCTATAAAATGGGATCAAGATAGTACCTACCGAACTCAGAAAATTGTTGCAAATATTTAATGAGTGGATATACGTGAAACTCGTAGACAAATACCTAGTGTATAATAAACACTACAAAGGTGTGTATTAAATAAATAAAAATAATGCTTTTTCAAAGTTGTTGTCAGAATTACAAATACAAGGTGCTTTTGACTTTCAAAAAATATAAAAACTATTTGAAACAGAACATGGAAGGGATAGGCTGTCCTTAAGGTGGGGAATGATGGGCACATCCTATCTGTGATTATTGAACTCTTACTCTTTCTTCAGATCCAGTTCAGTTATTATCTGTTCTAGAAAAAATTCTAAACCCATACCTTAAATATGACAGTTACTATACCCAGATATGCATTAAAATAACTAATTACAAATTCCATCAGGGCAGGTATTTTCTGTCATTTTTTAAGTCTCCCGTAGTATCTAGTAAGGTGCCTTATATATAGATGGCCATCCAAAATGGGCAGGCATTAGAAGAGAGATGTTGAAATTGAACAGTATTAAAGAGAATAAATATATTTGAGGACTGTGAGCACTAAGTGGATGATTAGAAAAAAAAATCACAAGAACAGATGTAAATCATATATATAAAAGCCAGACATTTAGCAGTTAGTCTTACAGATACTATATCTGAAGATACTCTGTTTTACATTGAAATATTAAGAATTTTGTGTTCAGGTCAATTTTCAGCACTCTTATAAACCAATTAAGCAGTAAAGTCAATAGACATATAGAAAAAATGAGCTATACACATATTCTGATAAATCTAGCTCTT
The DNA here is from genome assembly GCF_008692025.1 of Phocoena sinus. NCBI lineage: Eukaryota > Metazoa > Chordata > Mammalia > Artiodactyla > Phocoenidae > Phocoena > Phocoena sinus. Next base: position 94,308,178 of record NC_045763.1, read on the forward strand.
GAAAATTATCTCTTCACAGAGCCCATGCCTGAATTCCATTAATTCAAATGGAAATTTTGCATATATTGTACATCAAGTGGAGATGGTGAATAGTTATCAATAGTCTAACCATACTATTTAACTATTTATAATTACAACTGGCCATTCCCTACTATCCTGTCATTCTCTGCTTCTTCCCTGCTTTCTGTTCCTACTTAGTCTTATCACTAGATTACATATTTTATCGATTTGTCTGTGAATGTATATGCACACATGTATATCCTGTGTATGTGTCTATATTCTCCTAGTATAATTTAGAATTCATGAAAGCAAGATTTTTCTTTTGTTCTCTGAGTCATACAACCCCTATAATAGTTCCTGGCACATTTTAAGTGTGCAGTATATGTGCTGAATGAATAGTTGATGAATAAATAAAGGAATCATCCTAGAAAGAAATCAATTTTAGTCATTACGTAGTAAAGTTTTACTTTAAACAAATCTCATCCGTACAATTCATATTTTTAGTTTTTTCTTTTTATAATTTCTATTTCCTTTTCTGTATTTTGTTATAGTAAAATATCTATAATAGTCATATACTGCAAAAGATATCTGAAAGTGGTATGACCCGATGAGTTTATAATCGTCATGATTTTCTTTCTGTCTTTATAAAACATGTCCATGTAAAAATGCAAGAATAGGAGAAACTTCTCTTTTTTTGTGTGTGTGAGCTGATGTATGATTTCTATTTCCTGTAATTAAAAAAATTAGTATGTTTTACAAATTGTACAAATATGTAGAATATAACATAAGAATAAAATAGAACAATGTATTCAGCTTGACTGACTGGCAGAGCTGTGTTGCTTTCAGAGTAGTTTTGAAGGGGGCAGATAATAGCTGATTACAAAAACTGACATCTTCTATAGTGGGAAAATTAATTAATTAATTAATAGTGTTTTTGCTAAACATAATTTTAATTATTACAACTTCCTGTGAATCCATAATTGTCTTAAGGTAAAATGATTTCAAAATTAATTTTACTTAATTTCCTTTTTACTCATCCATTTAGTAAATATTTTATTAGTGTCTATTGTGTTTCCCACATATGCCACAAGTGTCTGGAGCAAGTATGGTGTTTGAAGCCCGGTGTTAAAATTGTGAATAAAACAAAGTTTCTGTTCCCATGTATCTTAGATATTAGGAAAGACAGAAAACAAATACATGAAAAGCTTATAATAAGAGTTCTAGAAGAAAATAAAATGGAATAAAGGGTCAGATATTGGTAGGTGATACCACTTTTGATAAGATGATGATGGAAATTATCTCTGAGGTGAAAATATTTTAAAAGAGAGGGAACATGCATCTCAAATATCTGAGGGAGAATATTTCAGGAATAGAAACTGTCAACTGCAGATATAGAAAACTCCAGACAATGGTCTGGAGGTTGGGGCTGGAGATACAGCTTCTGTCAACAAAGTGTGTATATATTCTTCCCATTCTTCCACTGCATATGTGGCCTTGGGACTTTTGACTAATAGAGCAATCTAAAACACTACAAGGGTGTGCAGAAGGTGAAGATTTACTATTTTATAATATGGAGCTTATTGTTTATAATCCTATGGTGATGGGGGTTAGAGGAGCTCTACAGAACAGCAGTGGGGAGATTCAGCATTTCTACCTTATCACACATTCCTCACAGTTATCTTTCCCCTTTCTGTAATGTGGAAACAGGTTTTTTTCTGCATAATAGTTAGAGATATATTTTTAACAGTTGATTTATGGCATGATTTATTTCAGAGCAAATTGAACAAACCTGGCTTCTTCAACTTCACTCTCCATCCAGTAACGGTCCTCTCCCTTCAGTTGCCTCGTCCACTTTTTGCCTCTGCTTTACTTCTATATTCTGTTATTCCATTCCTCTATTGCCTTGGCATATGTATGTTCTCTCACACACAGGCATACACACACACTTACATGAATGCTATAAATTTCATACTGCATTTCTGCTTGGTTTGATCATGTCAAAAGCAAGGATCACATTTTCATCCCTTTAAGATTGGTAATATGCAATACATTTGACACCTAAGAGCATAATAAGTATTTGTTACATGAATTAATGCTGTTAGGTTAAGCACAGTAAAGGCATTGAGGCAGGCATGTACAAAGTAACTCTCAGAAACTGTTGTTCCATTTGCACTAAAGGTTAAAACATGTGAATGGTTAAAACATGTGAATGTCATGTTCTGCCTTTGTGCCAGCTATTGATAAAGGGGTACATTATCCCCTTTAGTCACTACCAATCTTTAGATGTTGAATACTATTATTATCCTCATTTTACAGATGAGAAAACTTAGGCATAGAGAGGTTAAACAACTTACTTAACTGCATTCATTTAAAAATAAGAGAAGTTAGATCCTACACCATCTGATTCCATAACCTGTATTTATAAACCTGTACTACAAAATAGGGTAGAAGATTTTGCTTACAGCAATAAAACCCGTATTCCAACCCACTTAGAAACACTAAAAAGCAAAACTGGTTTCAGGTAGAGCTAGATTCAATCAAAAAATATTATGGAAACACAGTACTCTCTCTATGTCTTGTTAATGTCCACTGTGCTCCATTTTCAGGCAGATTCTTCTCTTTATACTGTATATTTAGCTTCTAGCAGCTTCGGCCTACATTCTAATCCCTTAGCAGCATCAGTTATAAAAGGGACATGATCTTTTCTAAGGATTGCCTTTTGTTTCACAAACTGGACCCCATACATACAGGGGAAGGGGAGACTGAAGAAAGAGGCAAGCCATTCCAGATTGGTAGGTGGCAGATTTAATAAGCAAGGGAACTTAACATGAGGCTTGTGTTGGGCAGCTGCAAGACGAGGGGATCTCCACACCTGCCCACCAGAATCTTAAAGTTTATATAGAGGCTTAACTGAGTTTAGTCATGTACACTGTCCATATGGTCTCAATACGACCTTACTCTCTCAAGGCTGCATTCTTGAAAATGGCTCTAGCTGTGGGAATGGTGGACAGCATGTAAGTTCCAAGGACAGGGAAGGGGGTGAGGAGCCCCCAAATGCCCAGGTCCATTTCATGGGTCAATCTGTGGTAATATCGTCTCCAGTATTACCGAGTCCAAGCTTGAACTGCTTGCTTCACAACAGGCCAATAAATAGAGAGATGCATTGTTGGGGCAAAGAATAGTGACTTTATTCGGAAAGCCAGCAGATCAAGTAGATGGTGTACTAGTATCCCGAAGAACCATCTTCCCGGAGTTAGAATTCAAGCTTCTCTTATACCAAAAGGGGTGTGTGTGTATGGTTGTTGCTACAAACTTCTTGGTGCCAGAATCCATTGATCTTGCAGCTAAGTAGATCTGGTCACAGTGTTCCTATAAACTTCCAATAAGACAAATGGCATTCTCTGTTCTGCAACATTTTATCTCTATATGAATGGAAAAGTGTTACATCTTTAAAGGTCAGAGCCTTGAAAATGGGCTATCCTGTATATTTCAGGCTATAAGCAACATTCTTAACTTGTAGCAAAAGCAATAGAATACAAAGGTTAAAGTAAAAGAAACAGATCCATTATGGAATCAGATTTGTCCTTCCCCATTACACCATGACCTCCTCCAACATTACCGTCCTTCTCCAGAAGTCTCTTCAGGTCTGGATGGTGTGATTAGGGCCAATTGTCCCCTTCTGAACTGTGGTCTTTGATATTAAAGGCTCAGATGGGCTGGCTTTCAGTCACATGCCCACTCTGAACTACAGGTGGGGTCAAATACTCTACCCTCTCTCCAAGTAAACACATAGATTGAGGGTTGGGGAGAGAATCATTTTAAGTAAAACGTGCAGTTTCCAGAAGAAGGGTCAAACTACACTGAGTAAACAAAAAGTATATGTGCCTATTAGCTGTAAATAATGGTTCATTCAAGTCATTTAGATAATTAAATGCCAAAAGTAGGAGTTGACATTATACATTCTAGATAATAGGAAACTATTAATCATGGATATAAAGATCTGTTCTCAAAGAATTCTATAGGCTCTTAGAGGAAAGGCAGTGAGTCTATATTTTTTACCATTGTATCCTCAAAACTTAGAATGGTACCTGGCACAGAATGACTGTATAATATATTTGCTGATTGGAGTAAATGTAACTGACTTGAACAATTAATTATCGGTTCCTGTGAGATACCACACAAAACCTTTCAATCTAATCTTACATCTTATCTCTTATCCATTCTCAGAATTTTAAACTAATTTCTGTATTATAATTCTGTGTATGGTGATAAATAATATACCTAAATCTCCTGCCTTAACTGCTTCTCTGAACTTCTTAACCATAATGAAACTTTCCTTTTAGACTAGTTTTCTCACTAGTTCAGAATGTTTAAAACTGAACACATTACCAGTTCTCCAAAGTTTGTTTCTTTTTCTAAATATCAGTTTAATGTATTGTACCACCTTGTGTGTTTGGACTTAATTACAAAAGCTTGAAATCTAAAATCATTTCAGATCTCTCTTTTCTATCTCTCTGTGCTTGAACAAGTGTGAACTTTTGAAAAAGTTCTCCCAGTTCTACTGCCTCACTATCTTTCATTTGTGTCCTCCAGCCTAATCAATTGCGGGAACTTAGTAGGTGCCTTATATAATGTCTGGATTATCAAAATAATTACCCTTATTTTTCAGCTTTATTGAGGTTTAATTGACAAATAAAATTGTAAGATATTAAAGTGTACAATGTGATGATTTGATATATTTATACATTGTGGAAGGATTACCCCCCTTAAGTTAATTAACACATTGATCACTTTTTTTTTGGTGAGAGTATCAACCTTTAAGTTGTACTCTTGGTAACTTTCAATTATACAATACAGTATAATCAATTTTAGTCACCATGCTATACATTAGATTCTCAGACCTTATTAATCTTATAACTGAAAATTTTTACCTTTTTACCAACATTTTCCTGTTTCCCCCATCCCCAAGCCCCTGGCAACCACTTTTCTGCTCTCTGTTTCTGTGAGCTCAATTTTTTTTTTTTGTATGTCCACCTATAAATGGTATCATACAGTATTTGTCTTTTTCTGTCTGGCTTATTTAATTTCGTATAATGTCTGTGAGGTGGTTCATCCATCTGTTGCAAAGAACAGAATTTCCTTCTTTTTTAAGGCTGAATACGATTCCTTTTGAGATATATATTAGAAAGATAGATGGATGGATAGATAGATAGATAGATGGATAGATATCACATTACCTTGATCCATTCATCTGTTGACAGATACTTAGGTTGTTTCCATACCTTGGCTACTGTAAATAATGCTGAAGTGAACATGGGAATATAGATATCTCTTTGACATAATGGTATAATTTCCTTTGGATGTATATCTAGAAGTGGGATTGCTGGATATCATATGGTAGTTATATTTTAAATTTCTTGGATAACCTCTATACCGTTTCTATAGAGGCTACACCGGTTTACATTCCTACCAACAGTATACAAGGGTTCCCTTTGGTCACATTCTCATCAGCATTTGTTACCTCTATTTTTTTTAAATAATGCCAGCCTAACAGGTGTTAGGTGATATCTCATTGTGGTTCTGATTTGTATTTCCCTGATAATTAGTGATGCTGAGTAACTTTTTATGTACTTGTTGGCCATTTGTATGTCATCTTTGGAAAATTATCCATTCAGATAGTTTGCCTATTTTTTAATTGGGTTATTTCTGTTTTTTTCCTATTGAATTGTATCAGTTCCCTATATATTTTGGATATTAACCCCTTATCAGATATGTTGTTTGCAATATTTTCTCTCATTTCATACGTTGCCTTTTCATTTGGTTGATGGTTCCCTTTGCTGTGCAGAAACTTTTTCATTTCATGTAGTGCCACTTGTTTATCCTTGCTTTTGTTGCCTTTACTTTTGGTGTCAAATCCAAAAACTCCTCGCCAGAAACAATGTTGAGGAGCTTACTTCCCAAGTTTTCTTCTACAGGGTTTATGGTTTCAAGCCTTTAATCCATTTCGAATTCAATTTTGTATATAAGATTAGGCGTCCAGTTTCATTTTTTTTGTATATGGCAATCTAGTTTTCTCAACACCATTTATTGAAGAGACTATTTTTTCTCCATTGTGTGTGCTTTTTTCACAAAAATTAATAGACCATATATACATGGATTTATTTCTGGGCTGTCTATTCTGTTCCATTAATCCATGTGTCTATTTTTATGCTTATACTATACTGTTTTGATTACTATAGCTTTGTAATACAGTTTGAAATCAGGAAGTGTGATGCCTCCAGCTGTGTTCTGTCTCAAATTGCTTTGGCTGTTTGGGATCTTTTGTGGTTCCATATAAAACTTACAATTTTTTTCAAATGTCACTGGAATTTTTGTAGAGATTGCATTGAATCTTCAGATCACTTTGGGTAGTATAGACATTTTAACAATATTCATTCTTCTAATACATTAACAGCATGAGATATGTTTCCATTGTGTTTTCTTCAGTTTCTTTCATCAATGTCTTAATAGTTTTCAGTGTGTAGATCTTTCACTTGCTTGGTTAAATTTATTACTGAATATTTTATTATTTTTGATTCTGTTGTAAATGTGGTTGTTTTCTTAATTTCTCTTTCTGAGAGTTTATTGCTAGTGTGTAGAAATGCAACTGATTTTTGTATAATCAGTTTGTATCCTGAAATTTTATTGAATTTGTTTATTAATTCAGTTTTTTAAAATTGAATCATGATTTTCTATATATAATATCATGTTATCTTCAAATAGAGACAATTTTACTTTTCCTTTCTAATTTGAATGCCTTTTATTTATTTTTCTTTCCTGATTGCTCTGGCTAGAGTTTCCAGTACCATGCTGAATAAAAATGGCAGGAGTGGACGTCATTGTCTTATTCCTGATCTTAGAGAAAAAGGGTTTAGCATTTCACTATTGAGTATGATGTTAGCTGTGGTTTTTTTGTATACAGACTTTATTATGTTGAGGTATTTTCTCCATAGCCAGATTGTTGACAGTTTTATCATAGAAGGATGTTGAGTTTTTGAAATGCTTTTTCTGCACCTATTGAGATGATCATCTGATTTTTATCCTTCACTTTATTAACATATTATTGACTGGGAGATTTTTGCAGAAACTAATGCCTGAGGCTGGTGATTGTTATGTAAGTGAATATTGAAACACCCAAGTTTGAGTAAATATCAACAACTTTTTTTTGCACTTAATGTATTTATTTGGAACTTTGTACATGTCTTACTAAAGCATTCTAATATTTCATTAGAGTGTGATAGGCAGTATAGCAGGCACCTCTGTGCAGGGGAACAGACATCTATTACAAATATACCGTGTTTCACTGTGCTTTCCCCTGGAAGAGCATACTCTACACTTTCTGGAGGCATTTTTTTAGTCCTCTGGGTATTATTTTCGCTAGAGTATGTTCTTTTATTTTACCTGATAGTCGACAAGGTGGATCTTTGTGGGGGGCTCTTTTAGAAATGCCACAAGAAGGACCAAGTGTGGGACTACGTTCACCAGAATGGTGAGTTACCCTTTCTCTAGCTACTACTAACAAAAAGTGCTTGTAAGTCATTTTATTCTGTGCATTAAGGCTACAATAAATTTTAAACACATTGAATAAATTACTCAAATAGATAGTTCTATTTGCAATTACTCAAATTACTCAAATAGAAACCCACTTTCTTATACTATTTTAGACTTTTCCAGAGGATATTGAAGTTTTCCACAATTGATCGGATCGATCAACTCCTTTCATATATTTATTATACTCTAATATACAAGTGGGCTTAGTTATCTGATGGCCAGTCCTCCTGTCTTTCTTGTAGCTGCTGTGGAGGCATCATGAATAGTTGTCATCATGTGGACTAACCTCTTGTCTTTCCATATAAGAAGAATCACTTCTCCCTTCTGTAAGAATATCCTTTCTCCCCTCTGTAGATTTTTAGATTTCTCCCTTAATTGGTTTGGTAGACCATGATTCTCTATAGTCCCACATACCCTGCTTTTATTTTTCAACAATATTTCAGATGTGTACATGCTGTTGTAACAATTGTCTTGGTAAATATGATGCCATGAACCAAGATGAGGTTGTAGGACCGATCATATTGTTTCTTGCAGTTTCTTTCCTTCACCTGTGTAAATCTCAAGGATGCATATATATCCAGTTTCACTTTTGCTAACCATCCTGACCAAAATTCTATATTTTGTAAGTTTTCCGGTATTATAGGTTTTGAATCTGAGTCATCCTCTCCACTTTATCATTGCCTCATCAAGTGATAGCTCTTGTTTGGGTATGTAGATTGATTTATTGGTAGAAAATATCCAAAAGAGGTTTAGCTTTTGACATTCTGTCAACAGGAAGTGGAGCTTCCTAGTTATCATTAAAGTGTAGAAATGTCATTATTTGTTTGAACCTTCTTCTCGTCATAATTTTTGGAAAAATAGGTGTTTCAAGTAAGGGATCAGTTGACCAATATTCTTTCCAGTGTGACTTTCTTACTTGTCACATCAAAATTATTAACCCAGGCTTCCCTGGTGGCACAGTGGTTGAGAGTTCTCCTGCCAGTGCAGGGGACGTGGGTTCGTGCCCCTATCTGGGATGATCCCACATACCATGGAGTGGCTGGGCCCGTGAGCCATGGCCACTGAGCCTGTGCGTCCAGAGCCTGTGCTCTGCAACGGGAGAGGCCACAACAGTGAGAGGCTCGCGTACCACAAAAAAAAAAAAAAAATTATTAACCCAAGAAACTTTTTCATGTCACTGTTGGTTACATCAGTCCATTTTAAAGCCTTATACTTTTTATTTGATTTTTCATTCTGTTGTTGATACAAATTTGTTTGAGAAGCAACCAACTTGAAAAAGTCATTACCAAAAATTAATTCCGTTATTAACATTTTGAGGGTTATTACGTTCAATAGTTACACCTGACACACCTGTAAAGTCTTCTAATTTTCATGAAATGTTGTCTTCAATCCACTCTTCTGTAGAAGCAAAGAGCATTTTCCAGCACTGTGAGTTTCATTTTCACTCTCCATATCAGAATCAATCACCAAGGTTTTTGGTCTTTTCATTGGTCTAATATTCATAATGTCTGAATCAGAACTATATTCTGAAGAACTATCATCTTCTGAGATGCTAGTATATATGTCACTCGGACAATCAGAGAAAGTATCTGCATAAAATTCACTGAAAAATTCTTCTTCACTCAAAATTCCACAATGTATCATTTTTGAAAATTTCACGGTAATAAACTTGCATTTATAATATACACAAGGTTGGAACAAAAACCTAACAGAGCAAAGTGTGAATGATAATGACAATCATAAGTTGTATAATGAACCCTTGATCAATTTTAAGTTCTAACTACTTTGCATGGTGATGTTAATTGTATCACTCTCTAAAAACGTATTAATATGTCTCCTGTCAATAATGTGTTAATGTGGCATATCACATTGATTGATTTGTGGCCATTGAAGCATCCTTGCATCCCTGTAATAAATCCCACTTTACTATGTTGTACAATTCCTTTAATATCCTGTTGAATTTGTTTTGCTAATATTTTGAGGAGATATTTGCATCTATGTTCATCAGGGATATTGTCCTGTGATTTTCTTTTATTTGCAGTGCCTTTGTCTGGTTTTGGTAAAGGGTAATGATGGCCTGTAAAATGAGCATGGGTGTATTCCTTACTCTCCTATCTGTTGCAGGAATTTGAGAAGGTTGACATTAGTTCTTCTTTAAATGTTTAGTATAATTCACCAGTGAAGCCATCTGGTCCTGTAATTTTTGTTGTTGTTGTTGGGAGATTTTTTCTTTTTTTCTGATTTAGTTTCCTTATTAGTAATTTGTCTGTTCAGATTTTCTGTTTCTTCCTGATTCAGTCTTTGGAGGTTTTATGTTTCTAGGAATTTATCCATTTCTTTTAGGTTGTCCACTATGTTTCCTTATAATTGTTCATAATAGCTGCCTATTATCCTTTCTTTATATTTGTGTGGTATCAGTTGTAATGTCTCCTCTTTCATTTATAATATATTTATTTGAGTCCTCTCTCTTTTTTCTTGGTAAGTCTAGCTAAAGTTTTGTCCATTTTGTTTATCTGCTAGACAGCTCTTACTTCCGTTGATCTAATTTGTTAAGATTCTAAGCATATTAAATTCTAGTTTATTAACACTCATTTTGTGTTCTAACTTATGATCTATCCTGAAGAATGTTCCATGTGCTCTTGAGAAGAATGTGTATTCTGCTGCTGTTGGATACAGTGTTCTGTAACTGTTAAGACTATCTTGTCTAATGTCCATTGTTTGCTTATTGAGTTTTTTGGCTGGATGATCTATCCATTGTTGAGGCTTTTTACTATTATTGGATTATTGTCTATTTTTTCCCTTCAGATATGTTAATATTTGCTTTGTATATTTAGATGCTTCTATATTGGGGGAATAAATAGTAATTAATGTTATATTCTTTTGATGAATTGATCCCTTTATCATTATATAATGACCTTCTTTGTCTCTTGTTATAATCTGGTTTAAAGTCTGTTTTGTCTGATATAAGTATTGCTACCCCTGCTTTCTTTTGGTTTCCATTTGCATAGAATATATTTTCCATCCCTTCACTTTAGTTTATATGTGTCCCTAAAGTTGAAGTGTGTCACTTGTAGGCAGCATATAGTTGGATATTGTTTGTTTTTATCCACTCAGCTACTATATTTTTTGATTAGGAAATTTACATTTAAAATAATTATAGATAGGTATGGACTTGCTCTTGACTTTCTTCTGATTTATCTAGTATGATGTTGAGCCCACTATTGATTTTTTCAGTTCAATTATTGTTTTGTTCACCTCTGTGATTTCTGTTTGGTATTTTAAAAATATTTTCTATCTTTTCATTGAAATTCTTAGTTTATTCATGATTTGCTCTCCTTAACTCAGGGAGCACATTTATGACTGATATTTTGAACCCTCTATCAGATAAGTGACTTGTCCCTGTTTTATTAAGATCTGTTTCTGGAGATTTATCTTGTTCTTTTTTTTTTTTTGGAGAACATTCCTTTGTGTCTTCATTTTCCTTGGCTCTCTGTTGGTTACTGGGCATTAGATAAAACAATGTCAGTCTTCACGGGGTGGGAGTGATGGTGTCTCATGTAGGGGAGGAACCTTGCCAGTCAGCTCAGCCCAAGTACTCACCTGGTTGATTTTCAGCCCTTTGTAATGGTCTCAGATACATTCTTTGTTCTTAGTGGCCCCCAGTGTCGAGTATATGCCAGGACCTGTCATTGTCCCGAAGGGGAGAATCACATTCAGTGCCTAGATGCAGACTGATAGGAAGCCAGACCCACAGGCAGCAGCTGGGAAAGTATGTTTAAATGCCTCCCAGGAGGAACTGGGAGATGGGCCTTTTTGCTTGCTCCTATTCTGAGCCTGAGTGTGTAGCCACGGGGGTGAGGGATGTTCTTGCACCCATTAAGTACTACTTCTTCTTTTGCTATAGTTCTGTGGGTTTCATGAATGGAAGCCCCGTTGGCTATAAGAGCCAACTGATCTGGATTCTCATCTGCAAAAGCTGCCGCACAGATATGTTATAAACTCCTTCCAGGGAGTTACAGGTGACAGCCTACGCTACAGGGTGATGGCTGGGGAGGTGTCCATTGACTTCCCTGGTCCCAATGAGGATCAAAGCCAGCTTCTAGATGCATACTAAATTAGAAGCCTGACCCTCAGTCAGCAACTTTTAAAGTATGCAGATAGACCCCTTTCAGGTAAAGCCTGGGAAATGGGTGTTTTTATTTACTCCCTCTGTGCTGAGCCCTGGGGAGATAGCTGGTTAAAAAATCTTTCTTAGTTTGTTATAGTCCTTGAGACTCATGAATGAAAGCCCTGTTAGATATCAGAGCCCAGAAATCCAGGTATCTATCCCCTGAGTGGCTGAAAACCTGGGGTTTATAACAACAGGGTTGTTTCAGCCTTTCCTATCCATTTTAATGTGGGTATTTTCTTATTCACCCAATGTGTAGGAGTTGTTCGCTGAGTTTCTGGATTTCTCTCAGAGATAATTGTTTGGTGTCTATCTCTACATTTGATGTGTCCATAGGAGGAAAGTTCAGGAGCCTCCTATATCACCATCCTGGTTGGCCTTCCTCCAAGAAATTCTCAAAGTAATTTTCTTTTTTTTAACATCTTTATTTGAGTATAATTGCTTTACAATGGTGTGTTAGTTTCTGCTTTATAACAAAGTGAATCAGCTATACATATATATATTTCCCCATATCTCCTCCCTCTTGCGTCTCCCTCCCACCCTCCCTGTCCCACCCCTCTAGGTGGTCACAAAGCACCGATCTGATCTCCCTGTGCTATGTGGCTGCTTCCCACTAGCTATCGATTTCACATTTGGTAGTGTATATATATCCATGCCACTCTCTCACTTCGTCCCAGCTTACGCTTCCCACTCCCCGTGTCCTCAAGTCCATTCTCTACGTCTGTGTCTTTATTCCTGTCCTGCCCCTAGGTTCTTCATAACCACTTTTTTTTTTTTTACATTCCATATATATGTGTTAGCATATGGTATCTGTGTTTCTCTTTCTGACTGACTTCACTCTGTATGACAGACTCTAGGTCCATCCACCTCACTACAAGTAACTCAATTTCGTTTTTTTTATGGCTGAGTAATATTTGATTGTATATATGTGCCACATCTTCTTTTTCCATTCATCTGCTGATGGACACTTAGGTTGCTTCCATGTCCTGGCTGTTGTAAATACAGCTGCAATGAACATTGTGGTACATGACTTTTTGAATAATGGTTTTCTCAGGGTATATGCACAGTAGTGGGATTGCTGGGTCGTATGGTAGCTCTATTTTTAGTTTTTAAGGAACCTCCATATTGTTCTCCATAGTGGCTGTATCTATTTACATTCCCACCAACAGTGCAAGAGTGTTCCCTTTTCACAACACCCTCTCCAGCATTTATTGTTTGTAGATTTTTTTTTTTTTTTTTTTTTTTTTTTTTTTTTTTTTTTTTTTTTGCGGTACGCGGGCCTCTCACTGCTGTGGCCTCTCCCGTTGCGGAGCACAGGCTCCGGACGCGCAGGCTCAGCGGCCATGGCTCACAGGCTCAACTGCTCCATGGCATGTGGGATCTTCCCAGACCGGGGCACGAACCCGCGTCCCCTGCATCGGCAGGCAGACTCTCAACCACTGCGCCACCAGGGAAGCCCTGTTTGTAGATTTTTTGATGAAGGCCATTCTGACTGGTGTGAGGTGTGATACCTCATTGTAGTTTTAATTTGCATTTCTCTAGTGATTAGGGATGTTGAGCATCCTTTCGTGTGTTTGTTGGCAATCTATCTTCTTCAGAGAAATGTCTATTTAGGTCTTCTGACCATTTTTGGATTGGGTTGCTTGATTTTTTGATATTGAGCTGCATGAGCTGCTTGTAATATTTGGAGATTAATCCTTTGGCAGTTACTTTGTTTGCAAATATTTTCTCCCATTCTGAGGTTGTCTTTTCATCTTGTTTATTTTTCCTTTGCTGTGCAAGAGCTTTGAAGTTTCATTAGGTCCCATTTGTTTATTTTTGCTTTTATTTCCATTTCTCTAGAAGGTGGGTCAAAAAAGATCTTGCTGTGATTTATGTCATAGAATGTTCTGCCTATGTTTTCCTCTAAGAATTTGATAGTTTCTGGCCTTACATTTAGGTCTTTAATCCATTCTGAGCTTATTTTTGTGTATGGTGTTAGGGAGGGAGCTAGTATCATACTTTTACATGTACCTGTTCAGTTTTCCCAGCAACATGTATTGAAGAGGCTGTCCTCTCTCCACTGTACATTCCTGCCTCCTTTATCAAAGATAAGGTGACCAGGGCTTCCCTGGTGGCGCAGTGGTTGAGAGTCCACCTGCCGATGCAGGGGAGATGGGTTCGTGCCCCAGTCTGGGAAGATCCTACATGCCGCGATGCGGCTGGGCCCATGAACCATGGCCGCTGAGCCTGCACGTCTGGAACCTGTGCTCCATAACGGGAGAGGCCACAACAGTGAGAGCCCTGCGTACTGCAAAAAAAAAAAAAAAAAAAAAAGATAAGGTGACCATATGTGCGTGGGTTTATCTCTGGGCTTTCTATCCTGTTCCGTTGATGTATATTTCTGTTTTTGTGCCATTGCCATACAGTCTTGATTACTGTAGCTTTGTAGTACAGTCTGAAGTCAGGGAGCCTGATTCCTCCACCTCCGTTTTTCTTTCTCAAGATTGCTTTGGCTCTTCGGGGCCTTTTGTGATTCCATACAAATTGTGAAATTTTTTGTTCTAGTTCTGTGATAAATGCCATTGGTGGTTCGACAGGGGTTGCATTGAATCTGTAGATTGCTTTCAGTACTATAGTCATTTTCACAATGTTAATTCTTCCAATCCAAGAACGTAGTATATCTCTCCGTCTATTTGTATCATCTTTAATTTCTTTCATCACTGTCTTATAGTTTCTGCATATAGGTCTTTTATCTCCTTAGGTAAGTTTATTCCTCAGTATTTTATTATTTTTGTTGCAGTGGTAAATAGGAGTGTTTCCTTAATTTCTCTTTCACATTTTTCATCATTAGTGTATAGGAATGCAAAAGATTTCCATGCTGTAATTTTGTATCCTGCTACTTTACCAAATTCATTGATTAGCTCTAGTATTCTGGTGGCATCTTTGGGATTCTTTATGTATAGTATGACATCTGCAAACAGTGACAGCTTTACTTCTTCTTTACCGATTTGGATTTCTTTTATTTTTTTTTTTCTTCTCTGATTGCTGTGGTAAAACTTCCAAAACTATGTTGAATAATAGTGGTGAGAGTGGGCAACCTTGTCTTTTTCCTGATCTTAGAGGAAATGGTTTCAGTTTTTCACCATTGAGGATGATGTTGGCTGTGGGTTTGTCATATATGGCCTTTATTATGTTGAGGTAAGTTCCCTCTATGCCTACTTTCTGGAGGGTTTTTATCATAAATGGGTGTTGAATTTTGTTGAAAGCTTTTTCTGCATCTATTGAGATGACCATATGGTTTTTCTCCTTCAATTTGTTAATATGTTTATCACATTGATTGATTTGCATATATTGAAGAATCCTTGCATTCCTTGGATAAACCCCACTTGATCATGATGTATAATCCTTTTAATGTGCTGTTGGATTCTGTTTGCTAGTATTTTGTTGAGGATTTTTGAATCTATGTTCATCAGTGATACTGGCCTGTAGTTTTCTTTCTTTGCGTCATCTTTGTCTGGTTTTGGTATCAGGGTGATGGTGGCCTCGCAGAATGCGTTTGGGAGTGTTCCTCCCTCTTATGTCCTGGAGAATTGAGGATGGTGCCCTGGGCTCATCAGCAGGATCTGTCCTGAAGCCAGTCCTAGAGTGACAAGAGCCACACCTGCAGGTCTGTTCCACTGACCAGCCAGACAGGACTGAGTTGGGCCCACGGACCTTGGTCTGGATTGTGTTGGCTGGTCATTCTTGCCTAGGTTCACAGGCCAACAGACACTGTCCTTCCTTTCCTGCTCATCACTGCACCAGTGGCTCACTCCTACCTGCTGCCATCACACGCCTGGCAACCTCACATTCCAGGGCCAGCCAAGAACTGAGACCCCAGCAGGCCCCTAGTTCCCAGCAGGCAAACTCCCCATTAAACTACTTCTGCCTAGCCGTGTTCTCATGGCTTCAGAGCCCGGAAAGTGCGGAGAGCATAGCAAGCTGCGGCGCCCCCTTTCCTGGACCCTCGATGCTCCATGGAGGTGCCAGAACTTCACTGCACTCCTCTCCCCAGTGCAAGCAATCTCTGCGCCTGCCTGTCCCATGGACCCGGGTGCACCTCCGGCCACCAGCACCCAGGACAGAGGTGCGGGGCTTGGCCGGCGGTGGGTGCTGGGGCTGGCGGTGACCCGGCCTCTGGCCCCGAGGCCCCAGGGACCTGCCAGGCCCACCTCTGTCCCTGCCATCTGGAAAAGCTCCTTTTTCCTTTCTAATTCTATTGATTTGAGTCTTCTCCTTTTTTCTTGGTGAGTCTGGCTAATGGTTTATCAATTTTGTTTATCTTCTCAAAGAACCAGCTTTTAGTTTTATTGTTCTTTGCTATTGTTTCCTTCATTTGTTTTTCATTTATTTCTGATCTGAACTTTATGATTTCTTTCCATCAGCTAACTTGGGGCTTTTTTTCCTTCTTTCTCTGATTGCTTTAGGTGTAAGTTTAGGTTGTTTATTTGAGATTTTTCTTGTTTCTTGAGGTAGGATTGTATTGCTATAAACCTCCCTCTTAGAGCTGCTTTTGCTGCATCCCATAGGTTTTGAGTTGTCGTATTTTCATTGTCATTTGTTTCTAGGTATTTTTTTATTTCCTCTTTGATTTCTTCAGTGATCTCTTGGCTATTTAGAAGTGTATTGTTTTGCCTCCATGTATTTGTATTTTTTAGAGACAAAATAATTTTCTTAATGTTCCTTCTTTAACTGGAATTTCATACTCTCAAATCCTCCCATTTTGTTTTTATTCTTGTTTTTGTTTTTGCATCCAGTTTTCCTTGTTACTCATTGTAGATTTGGCAGTCGTTCACTTCAGTGGTGCTTTAACTTATATCCTATTACCCAAATCCTGGTCTAGAGTAGTTTCTCCCACCTGCTTTCTCTTCCCTGGACTTCTTGCTAGATATGGTAGAAAATTTGATGTTTCTGTTGTTCTTTTTGAATATTTTATATTTAGCCATGAAGAGCACAAGAAGTGGAAGTCTTAAGGAAAAATCATCTGGTAATGTTGAGCAGTGGGTGAAATGGTTACACTCAGGGTGACTGATTCCCTGTTTTGTGGTTCTTCGTGTTGTGACAGTAATATCCAAGCCTATGGAGAAAGAAAATGTGAAGGGAAGTACATTTTAGAGAAGAAAATGAGATAGAAGTTTGTTAGTATGTAGAAATTATAGTTGAAAAAATAATGAGTCAAAGATGGCTATAAATCTTTTAGGTTGAAGTCAGGGTGTCAAGTGTCTAATAAATCCAGACTTTGTAAGGACAGATGTTGCTTGAAATAATTGTTGCAATGAGGAGGATGGAACTGTTGAAATAGAGGGAAAAGAACTACTGCATTAGGGAAACACTGGACATAAGCTCTGTAAGTGTCTGAAGAGTTAGGTAAAAAGGGGCTTTATTGTATAGAGGAGAGTGAACAAGGCTAGAGGGAACTGAGAGTGGGGTGAAAGGGTGACATGATTGGATAGTAGATCAAGGAATGTTTTAGTCTGAAGTGAATCTGTTTTTGGAAAAGGCCCTTACGAAGGGTCTGTATGCTGGCTCAGACTGAGGGTGGGTCAAAATTCAGGGACCTGGGGAGGACAGAATCTTAACCGAAGTTTGGTTAATAAGCATTTTATTCTGATGGATCAATGGGGACCAAGCAGTTCAGATAATTATTTATGAGGCAATAAATGGAGATTTGGAGGGTCTGTGTCTGGCCTTGTCATAGATAAACAAGGGGAGGCATCCATGAGTCTCATCTACATCACATGGGGAAGGGTGGTTCTGTGCAGTAAGCCATATGCTGGAACACAAGATCGTGGGAGGATGTCTTGCTAAAGACATAAACAGCGTATGCTGTTTTTTAGCATCACAGGGCTTGGATAAAGTTCAATATGGCCATTGGAAAAACAGGAAAGAGGACCTAAATTAGGACAAAGAGTTCTCACTTAGTACATTATTAGTAAATTATTTTAATGAATATGTACTATAGATGGTTGATGAAATGAAGCTTCATTGAGAGGAGAGGGCTAAAAATATCTGAAGTCATTACCCAGGGCCTAAAACAATTTATACATTTTTTCTTGAATGAGTGAATGAATAAATAAAAATGGGTAATATTATCTATAGTGAGAAATCAGGTCTAGTAATCATCTTATTGACTCTAGAAAGAAAATGTTTTGTTTGGGTTTTTTGTCCATTTGACATTTTTGCTTAGATACGTAATAGACATCTCAAAAGGAATTCTCAATTGTGGTAATTCTTTGCACTACCTCCTCCCACTTAAAAAAAAAAGGTAAGAATGATTCTCCTCAGTATCAGTAGAAGGGACTGCTATTCACCAGTTTTTGGGTTTTTTTTATGCCCAAAGCTAAGAATTATCCTTGCTTCATTTCTTTTCTACCCCATGTTCAATCTATCAACAAGTACTTGTGAGGCTATCTTCAAATATGTGCTGAATTTGATTACACCCCCTCACTTTTTCTGTTACCACCTGAGTTTACACCATAATCTGTTGCCAGCACTACCATAAGAACTAACTGGTTTTTTACTTCCAATTTGGTTCCCTTAGACTCTGTTTTGCACCCAGGAGCCAGAACGATCTTTAAAAAGTTTAATCACATTATCCCGTTTTAAACCAATTTATGACTTCCCACTGCTCTCAGAATAAGATGAAACCTGTTCTTATGGCCTAGGAAGCTTTACGTAATCTCACTGAATGACCATGAGACCTATTGTCTTACATTCTTATTTTTGCTCACTGGACTTTATCTAGTTTGGTTCCTAACTAATCTTCAAAATGTCATACTTATTGCAGGTGTATAGCCTTTAGTCCTGCTCTTCTCTCTGTCTAATAAGTCTTTCTCCAGGTTATCTCATATCCTTTTGTCCATTTTTTTCTCTTATACACAGTTATACACTGATGGTTATTTCACCATTTACTGAAATTTCCCTTAACCTTTTTTAGTTTTTTAAAGATTTCATCTGTGCCTCATTTTCTCATCTGTAAAATGGAGCACAAGGTGTCTACATTAAAATGGTAATTATATGCAATAATAAAAATTGCTTAGGGTCTTTCTTAAAACATGATAACATTCATCATTATTGTCATCTTCAACATCACACCTATAGAAAAGTACTTTACTAATTTATACGTATTCTTGAAGTTGTCTCTCTTAGAATAGAATGCAGTCCTGTGAGGGCAAAGACTTTGTCTTGTTTACCCTTTATCAAAAGAGCCAAATATAATATCAGGCACACAATGAGGGGTCAGTCAGTAAATTCACTGACTGAATGATTCGTGTATAGGAATTTTAGTCTAAATCATCCCCTCTATATGAGTACTTTTAGTTTTCAAGAGGCACAGGTATTCTCATGTCACTCAGGTGGTGGTATTTATTTTAAGAAAATACAGGTGAAGTCAGGGAGAGAGAAAACCAACACTGTATCAAAAGGGCAAGATGTCAAAGAGCACTGGAAAAACCACTTATCACCATTCAGAACATAAAAGTAGCTCCAGTGACCCATAAGCAACTCTAATGACCCAGACAGTAGATATAGTAAGCCAGTAATTTTGTTGATGCCTTTGAATCAGACATCTCTTGCTTTTTGGTCTAGTAACTTGCCACACTCATGACTCTTTCTTCCTTGTATGCTATTATTTCTACTTTTAAGACTTCTTAACTACTTTTCTCCTTCTTCTGTATTATCTATTTAGCTTTGCATTTAAACTCTCCAATATAGATTTGATTGTATAATGATCATCTGTGAGAGATGATGACATCTTTGATTGTCTACTTGATAGCCATCACCCACATTTCTTGCTGACAGTAGAATTATTTTGTTTAGAAACCTCTTGTTATTACTCATGATTGCTTTAGTTCAGTCCTGCATGTCTGATTCCCAGTGAAATCAATTGTGAGTGAGAAATCAGGGATTGCCTATAAGAGACCTTCTGAGAAAGGTTTCCTTTCCTGATAAAAAAATGAGAATGTCATGAGGAAAAAACACTTTTGCTCCTATTCCCTTCCATTTTGCCCTGCATACTGTCTTGGAACCACATAATGCCTGAAACTATTGACAGCCATCTCAAACTATGAGGTTTCAAGCCTGAGATTTAAAGACAATATGCCGAGGAAGGTGTGGGAGTAACGCTAGTTATAGTTGTGTGCTCAGTGCTATTCTTGAGTGGATTACTTGACTCAATATTATTCTTGACTAGTCCCGGCATCACCCATATCCAGACATCTGATTAAGTGAACAGTCCATTTCCTTGGGGTTCAATCCCCTTTAAGCCTTTTTTTTTTTTTTTTTTTTTTTTTTTTTTTACTTTGAGCGTAACAAATCCTGATACACCACCCAATATATAATAACCCTAAGGGACTGATTTCTCTAGGCAGGACACCAAAGCATCATGGAATGCCTTAAATTTTCTAGGAGAATGCTTGGTCTAGTGTTCTGTGACTATGACAGCAGAGTCACAAGATTCAAAACATGGCCAATAATGTATAAAGGACTGTCTATAACCTCTGTTCTCAGAAGATGGGAAGAACAGGGAACTTACAGATACTCCTTGTATTCGGTTCTAAGACATTCTGACATATTTTGAAAAGTTGAAGAACCAACCTTTTATGTAACACCCATAATGAATCACAAAACAGCACAAATGTCTAAAGTACCTGTGACTAAATCTTTGTCCTGTGTTTCCGTACCTTATGTTTCCTTATTATACATAAAGTTTTATGTAGATCTCCAGTGTGAGAAGATGACTTAGAACTTTTGTCTTGTAGAAGAAAGGCAGAATGTTTAATAGACAGGAATTAAGGGGATACAGATTATTGGGTGCAAAATAAATCTGTGTTGTTATGCCAAATACTACAATGCAAATATTAGAACCTAATGTAGGGTGATTAGTGGACAGTGTGCGTATACATTTATAAGTGTATGTTTTTCAAACCCAAATCATCAATATATGGCCAGTCATCTATTCTATATTTAAATACACAAATAGTTCATTAAAGGACTTCAGAATTAGTGGCATGTAGAAAAGACCAGTTACTAGTCTATTCTACTTTTTTTTTTTTACAATTTTTTTTTTTTTTTTTTGCGGTATGCGGGCCTCTCACTGTTGTGGCCTCTCCCATTGCGGAGCACAGGCTCCGGACGCGCAGGCCCAGCGGCCATGGTTCACGGGCCCAGCCACTCCGTGGCATGCGGGATCCTCCCGGACCGGGGCACGAACCGGTATCCCCTGCATCGGCAGGCGGACTCTCAACCACTGCGCCACCAGGGAAGCCCGTCTATTCTACTTTTGCATGATTAAAATTGACTTATTATTCATATTCTCTGAGATACTCAGATTTAATTAAATGTTTTACCTCTCTTCTTCATAAGTAATAACAAAGAAGCCACTTAAAGCAAATCTGATTATTCTACTAGATAACCCTTCATAATGTAGTTTTTTGTATGTCTGAATCAAGTGTAGTACTTCTTTGAAAAGAAGAAAATACTCTCAACTGAATTGAATCATTAGCATTTCCAACAATTGTATATTTAAAGTATGTCAGAAAGTGACATACTGTGACTAGTCACATACTGTGACTAGTCACAGTCAGTCATGAAGCCACATTATAAAGTGGCCTATCACATTTCAAACCCTTCATTTTGTTATTCTTAGAAGTAGTCTTCTTCTCACAAATAAAGGAGGTGGGGGAAATATCACTGAAACGACATGAGTATCAGTGCTGACAGACTGAACCTGTCATCACATTCCCTGTAGTGCTGCAGGCTGCAGAGGGTTTGATGAAAGACCCATGGTGACAGTGGAAGACTTTATATACCCATATTTTCTGTATATTTTAAATAAATAATTCAACGTGTTCTGTTGTAAATAGCAATTATTTATGTTAAATATTTAGAGAAAGTATCATATAAATATGTACTACATATGATAACTTATTAACACATATCAATAAAGCTTTAGGAAATAGCTAACTCCGGGTCATTTCTAGTCAAGAATAATTTTCAAAACTGAAAACTGAAACCATGCAGGTAAAGAAAGCTCATCGTCCTCTGATCAATAATTTTCTTTTTGCCTCTACATGCTTGCACCAATAACAGTCTAACAAATTATTATATCATTGTATTTGATTCTGTCACACATCTTTCCCCCATTGGATTCTCAACCTGTTAGTGAGTTGACCCCAGCACAACAACAAGAGATACTTAAGAAACTTGTTGATTGAATCAATCCTGTTTACTATACCCGTATTAGAAATAAATTTTCCTTAAAATATGTTTTAGCATTTTATGGAATTGTAATATACATATAGACAAGTGAACATGTAAGTGTACAACTTGATGAATTGCCACAAACTAAACATATACATAACATACATAAAATGCAGAAATATTAAATGTACAACTCAATTTTTATATATGGCTATATATTTTCAATAACCACCAAGATGTAGATACAGAACAGTTCCCACACCACACAAGATTCTTCTTGTTGTTTCCCAGTTAGTACGTCTTCAGAGCTAACCAATTATTCTGACTTGTATATTCATGGATTAGGGGGCTTTTTTTGCTCCATTCTTTTTTTTATTCCATTTTTTTCTTCTCAGTGCTTCTGTTTATATTTTTTTGTATTGAGTTACCTTATGTTTACTAATTCTGTATTCTGCTGTTAAATTCAAGTATTTAATTGTATTTTATAGTTCTAAAATATCTATTTAGTTTTTTAAATCTATTTTAATTCTGTGTTGAAATTCTCAGTGTTTATCAGGTTTTTTTTTCCAGTTTTTTCCTGTATATTTTTTAAAGTATTAATCACAAGTTAAAAAAAAATATTGTCTAGGTTTTCCCTGCATTTGCTTTTCTTTTTACCTCTCTTTTGATTTTTGGTCAGATTCTTTAACTCTTCACATATATTGTGAATTTTTATTATTATTATATGACTAGACAAAGAACTGTAGAAACTGCAAGTGGTATCCTCTACTAGAGAGAGTTTTCCTTTGAGACTGAGGGTCTGCTCACTTTGATTCAATCAGAGCTGGGTTACTAATTTAGTAAGACCCAGCTTATCTTGTTCTTCGGGGTATCGCTCCTGGTATTTTTAAGACTCCTAGTGGGTCTCTGTCACCTTAGACCTAAGAGACTACAGTAGTTTCAGTTCTGCCCTTGAAGATTTTGTGCTTAGCTTTTTATCCTTCAGGCCCATGTGTCTTCAAGAGTCATAAAGGGAAATTTTATTTTATTTTTCTTGGTAGGTTCCTTCCTTCTACTGGAACTTTGTCTGCTAAGTACTGTTAGGTGGTGGGAGATTTCACTCCACTTTGGCAGCTCAGCCCACCAGTCTCCCTAGTTGCCCCCAGAAGTCATGGTTAGAACCAGCTCTGAATTTGGGTCTCTGCTTGCTTGCAATCCATCATACCAGCCCTACCCAACTGCCAAAACCTCATTTTTTTTTTTTTCCCCAACAGTAGAGTCTCTCTGCATGGCCCAAACCAGATCCTCAGCCTATGCTCAGAAAAGGCAAATGACTCCCTATTTTAAGTTCATCTGGTCCTCATCTACTCCACAGTTCTTTGGTTTTTTAAAATAAGTTTTAAAGCTTATTTATTTGTCTTTTGAAGCAGTTGCATTGAGAGTATTGGCCAGCATGAACTTGACATCTTTCACAATGATAATGATAACTTTCCATGTAAAGTTTTGTAGTATAATAGATATCTTTTTCCTTCTGACCTCCCACTTAAGCCCTTATGTGCTCAGAGTGCAGTTTAAGAAATATCACCTTTAGGGCTTCCCTGGTGGCGCAGTGGTTGAGAGTCCACCTGCTGATGCAAGGGACGCGGGTTCGTGCCCCTGTCCGGGAGGATCCCACATGCCGTGGAGCGGCTGGGCCCGTGAGCCATGGCTGCTGAGCCTGCGCGTCCGGAGCCTGTGCTCCGCGGCGGGAAAGGCCACAACAGTGAGAGGCCCGCCTACGGCAAAAAAAAAAAAAGAAATATAACCTTTAGAAAGATTACAGAAGTAGTGAATTGTTAATGTACGTGTGTGTGTGTATGTGTGCATGTATGTGTATGAAAATGATTGGAAAATAAAGATCCAACAATTTACCAGCTATCACCATTTGAAGGTGTTCCAAAAGCACACCAAATTCCATGCATCAAAATTAAAGTCTTCTCCATCCTCACCATCCACTTCCCCTATAACTTTTGCTTCTCTTCCATCTTTATTGAACTGTGCCCATTGTGGCTATGTAAAGCTAGAAACTTGGGAGGTTATCTCTTTTACCTCTCACATGAAATTTATAAATCAGTCCTGAGATGCTCTTGGCTAAAATTGTCTCTCTGTTCCTCCATTAGGGCTTAATCCAAGCTCATTTTCCTTCTTGTCTTCATTACAACATCCCAATGAGTACCCTATTCTACTTTGATCTCCTTCTAGTCATTCTTTCCCAGTATTGCCAGTTATATTTCTAAGATTAAAAAATTGTCACTTTTTTTTTAATTGTCACTTTTTGATTTAAACTTTTCTTTATAAATTTTATGTTTGTAGGTACAAATACATTAACTTAGTACATGAGGCGTTTCATAATCTGATTCCCGCCTACTCTCCAGTGTCTTCCTTTTGCCTTATATACCTTATGTACTCCTCACTCAAGAATATAATGATGCCTGCAGTTTCCCAAATGCATAATGACACTACCACCTCTTCCCTCTACCTGGAATACATTTAAAATTTTCGTATCTGAATAATACCTACTATCCCTTCAAAAGCACCCCCACATACTTGTTGATCCCTCCTGAGTGATAACAGACTCTCCTTTGCTGAACTTCCCAAATACTCCCATGCATACCACTGTCAAAGCTTTTATCATTTTAAATCTTTCCATTAAGTGTTTCTCCTACTACCTTGTAAATATTTTGAGAGCAAGGACATTATTTATTTGACTTTATATTCTTGAATCCTATCACAATAAGTATTACAGAGTATTTAAGTTTGTTAAGAGGAATAAGATTGTATTGATGAATAATCTGCAAATTGGTATGTTGTGCCTTTATCTTTCCTTCATATTACTGTTTTAAATCAGTAATCTAGGCATATTACTGACAAGAGGAGAACTTATTATGTGAACAACCTATCTATTCTTTTTGTTTACCTTTGAGTTATTCATTTTGCTTTTAACTATTTTCCTTTCCTCAAGATAGTTTTAAGATGTTTTGGTGTACTTGTTTTTTTTCAAAAACTTTTAAAGATCAGTATTCCTTAAGTAAGACCATTGTTAAATAAACATTTTTTTTTTTTATTTTTTTTGTGGTACGAGGGCCTCTCACTGTTGTGGCCTTTCCCGTTGCGGAGCACAGGCTCTGGACGCACAGGCTCAGCGGCCATGGCTCACAGGCCCAGCCGCTCCGTGGCATGTGGGATCTTTCCGGACCGGGGCACGAACCCATGTCCCCTGCATCGGCAGGCAGACTCTCAACCACTGCACCACGAGGGAAGCCCTAAATAAACTCTTTGATTAAGAACCACATAGTTTTTATTATTTCATGTTATATCAGTGTCATTTATTGATAAAAACTGGTCAGTTTTAGGGAGGACATTTAGCAAGAACATCTTATTACTGCAACATTTTATAACAGATTAGCACGTTTTCCAAGTGATAATCTGTAATTGGAATTAACAAACAGGTTTTGATTTTAGCCATAAAATTTACGACATAGTCAATGTGAAATATTCATAATTTAAAAAAAAATTGTTAGGTTTTCTCCTGACCACAATTTTAATCCTTTATAAAAGCTGAAGTGAATTATGCTTAGCTTTTTTTGCAAAAGATAAAATTCATCTTATTGCATCCTTACTCCTTGACTTTTCACTGAATTAAATATTAGAAGCTGGTGACAAACTAAACTGATTGCCATCTGCTCTGATGCCAGAATTTCAAAATTGTGACAACAATGTCATATCACATTATAAAGACTGACAGATTTGGGGAAAAATAATAGTGTAAAAAGAAATATTGAAACAATTAGTAAATGTGCTAGCGAACATTTTTAAAATGTGAAAGGTAAATGGATCTTGGCTTTAAGTATGATACAGTTTTAATTTCTTGATTTTCTCTTCAATGAAAACACAAATGTGTTCATGTTTTATTGCAGTAGCATTTTAATCAAAATAAAATGTTTCTCTATGGCAATAGATTTGTTCTCTCTATATAGCCTTCTATGTGATATGATTTCAGGCCTTACATCTCAATAATAATTCGTCCACACAGGGGAACAGACCTGGATTTAAGCTTGATGGCTGTAAAGGAAAAACAAACAAAGAAACAACAACAACAAAAAACTTGTACCAGTTAAAGTAAAGATTATTACTGATAAATATTACTATTATTATTTTTTTTTAATGTTTTGGCCACGTTATGTGGCATGTGGGATCTTAGTTCCCTGACCAGGGATCGAATCCGCACCCCCTGCATTGGAAGTGCAGGGTCTTAACCACTGTACTGCCAGGGAAGTCCCCTGATAAATATTATAATGTTGTATAAATGAAGGACTGTAGCATGTACTAAGAGATACTATGCAAGTATGGTCACTCATGGTTCATTGGTTTTAACTTCAGAGGCACTCTCGTACCCAACACGTAACATGAATAAGACACAGAGTGTTTAATGCCAAATCACATATAAAATCAGAGAGTGGGCTTCCCTGGTGGCACAGTGGTTGAGGGTTTGCCTGCCGATGCCGGGGACGCGGGTTCGCGCCCCGGTCCGGGATGATCCCACATGCTGTGGAGCGGCTGGGCCCGTGAGCCATGGCCGCTGAGCCTGCGTGTCCGGAGCCTGTGCTCCACAACGGGAGAGGCCACAACAGTTAGAGAACCACGTACCACAAAAAAAAAGAAAAAAAAAAAAAAAAAAAAATCACAGTGAAAAAGTCAACTTTGAAATCAACATTGATTAGTATATCAAAAAATGAAATACAGGAAGTAGATTCTTCAGGTCTGTAGTTGCCAATGATACAGGATATCTGTATGGGATTTGATGAACCTGCAAAGTCATTGTTCATTTTAAAATGCATGTAGATCAATGTAGATCACTTTTTATGAAATCATTTTAATTATTTAATGTTAATATTTTAATAAACTATATTGTAAACTGAAATTACAATAATTTGTATTTAATATTTTACTATGCAAAATGTAAAGTATTATATTTCCCATAGGGTTATACTGAAAACATAGTACTACACTGTATATTAGCTAACCCAGAAAAAAGAACCCGCAGCTGATCAACAAATTTTTGAGAGAAATAAATGGTGCTGGTTTTGTCACTAAGTTTTTTGGGGGAATATGTATACAATAAAAGTTAACTGATATAATTCAGATTAAAAACAGATTAATCACAATAAAATGTAATCAACTTATGAAATAATTTCCATAAACAACATGCACCAATAAATTTGAAGACATAGATAAAATGGAAACATTCCTAGAAAATATAAAGTGCCAAACTATCATAAAGGAAATAGAAATATTAAAAAGCCTATGAGTAAATAAATACAAATCAACCTAGGCCAAGATGATTGTAAACCTGAACTCTATGAAATGTCAAGTAAATTTGTTCCAGAAAGTACAAAAATCGCAAAACTCAACTATTCATTTTATACAGTAAGTATAACCTTGACACTATAACCAGACAAATACAGTACGAGGGGAAAAAAACTGATTTCCTTTGTTAATATAAATGAAAAAAATCCAAATAGAAATTTAAAAATTTTACATCATGATCAAGCAGGATTTATCCCAGGAACTGAAAAAATGGTTGTATAAATTATTCATATAAATGTGGCTATATATAATTATGTTTATGTAATCTCACTAATGTAAGCATATCAATTCTCTGAAGGAGGAAAAAAATCACAACATAATCTCAATATTTATAGAGAAATATCATCTGAAAATTTTCAAAATGTAATTAAGATTAAAAATTCTAAAACTATAAGGTGGAGAACAGAGTTTCCTACTGTACAACAAAACTCAATTATTGGGGGTAACATAGACGCATTTTAGTTAAGACCAGGAATAAAACGTAGATTCCCACTGCCTGTTTGCTATTCTTTACAATATTGGATGTCCTGTTTAACACTTTAATTAAAGAGAAATATAAATTATTACATTAGTTTCCCAGGGCTACCATATCAAAGTGGCACCACAAACTAGGTGGCATAAACAATAAAAGGTTATTGTTTCACCATTCTGGAGACTAGAAGTCTTAGATCAAGGTGTTGGCAAGGTTAATTCCTCCTGAGGGCAGTGAGGAAAAATCTATTCCATTTCTCTGCCCAAGATTTTGGTGGAAATCTTTGGCATTTCTTGGCTTGTAGAAGTATCACCCTTCCGCCTTTATCTGCACATAGTGTTCAACTGTGTGTCTGTCTCCAAATTTCCTCTTTTTACGAGGACACCAGCCATTTTGGATTAGGGCCTAATGACCTCATCTTAACTAATTACATCTGCAAAGACCCTGTTTCCAAGTAAGGTCACATTCTGAGGTAGTGGGGTTTAACATTTAAATTTGAGGCGGGGGGACACAGTTCAACCCATAACAATGCAATAAATTTTATATATAAAAGAAATAACAGATCTATATATAGAATAAGAGAGTTCTCTAAGTTTGCCAGATTTCAGGTGTTATCATCTAAGTAATAGTTTGACACAAGGATATAAGTTGATACTTGTTCTGGGAGGTACGGCCCAGGGAAGGAAAGATGAAGAGAAATGGAAGTGAGGCAAGAAAAATTGTGAATCATTGCTTTTTCATTTTTCTTTCACAAGAAGTGACAAAAAGAGAGGCCAGTTTGGACATTGGGTGTCTGCTCAGCATGGTGGGATTTTGTAGAAACTTTGCAGCTGGAAGTTTATCTTGGTGCATTCCACACAAGAGATAAAAGACGTGGGATTTTCTTACTAGTTACCTCTCATCTGAGGTATCCCTCTGATCAATGTTCAGCCTTTGGAAGCAGAGGTTTCCGCAGTTCTGGTTTGCATATCTGGCAAAACAGCTATTTTATATAACAATAATCTGATATGATAGTCCTTTAGGCAGCAAGATTATAATTAGATTCATTTATTAAAATGGGTAAATACTCCAGTTGCAAGGTTTAAATTATTGTATTCACTGTATAAATGTTATTTAAATTTGTATTCTCCATGCATTTTATGCTATTTCATATACTAGTATTCTAATATTGCTAGAACATTATAAAACCATAATAAAGATTTATTTTAAACTTCTATTTCTGAAAACCATACTGAGTAGTTATTAAACCTGAAAAAATGTAATCTCTTATAATCTCCCTTTGTGGTGTGAATTAGCTTTTTAACCATTGCTGAAAAACTTTCTGATACTATATTTTTAATTCTTTAATTATTAGAGAATCTTCTCTAAGTGGGATGCCAATGAGAGATATTCTTTGGACTGTGATGGTAATAGGCAAAGAAATAATATCACGGGTGTTTAGGCCAAGCCTAGTTTACTATTGTATTATAAATTACTTTTTTAGTTGTCATTGGATACTCCCTTTACCTATTAACATTAAAAAATTTCTAGAAATACTAAATTGTACAACCACTAATCCTTTTTGTAAACAATATTACCAGTATGAATAGAGAAAAAACAATAGTAATATTGTTTTAATATTGTAAACAATATTACTAGTGAGCATCTAGTTCAAAGAGGGATTTATAAATATACTACTGTATTCCTCAGACTACATCCTATTGTTTTAAGTATGTTATACATAATCCTCATGCTTCTTTAAATATTCATATCTAGGGATAGAGAGATTTTAAAAGGAATAATTGATATATCCTGCATCATTCATCAGATATTTTTGATAGGGGTATTATTTTGAAAATGTCTAAGCATTCCTTTAACCTTTAATCTGCTGTAGTCTTTTTTATGACACCTGTTGTCATCTTGCAGTTATTACCTAAAATAAAACAAACACTTAAATGAAATAGTGTGCATACTTTGAGTCTGATCTGTCTATTGCCAAAAGCAGTGGTCCAAAGTGATCAGTTTCTTTAGTCCTTTGTTTCCAGAAAATATAAAAATACAAGATGAAGCTGTGTTTCAATTAAATATCAAAGAAAATCAAAGTCATTAGATTAGTGTAGGCCACACAGGGTTCTTATGAAGAAACTTTTGAAAAGAGTGTCATGATAAATCCCCTAAAATATATTGACTTTGCCAGCCTTAGTTCACATGGCAGATCTTCCATTCTGCAACCAGACTCTTTCATGTAGAGATTAACCCAGTGATCCTGCACTTGAAAGAGAATGCTCTAGGACTTAATTTATATTCAAGCCTCACTGTTCTTCGGGGAGAGGCTAGGTAATCCATACAAATTGCCAAGTGATCAAACCAAGAGCAGAAATGTAAATGACAAAACTGTCACTGATTTAACTACTTCTGGAAACAAAACTAAAGGGAAATTGGTTAAAATAAATATGCTACTGTGAGCTCTTTAAAAAAATTATGACAAAAGAATACAACATTCTCATGAAAACATGGAAATCTTTGGCTGTTAACTATTTCCTGGCCATAGCCACTGACTGGAAGGCTGCCCAATATTTAACGTTTGTAATTAGGGTTAAATGTTTATATATTTATTAAAAAACTGCAGTCTATTGTTTTTAAAACATTGTATGGGAAAAAACTTTCCTTAATAAAACAATGAAAAAACGATAGCATATTATATCAATGCAATATGAAATGTATGACTTCATTAAATGAAACTCCTTTGTAACAGGTCTATAAAATAATTATACTGTATCTATTTAATATACAAAATACATAGATACAGGGAAATAATTATCCAATTTTATAAAATGATATCTTGAAGCATATAAAGATGAAATTATATGAATTATATAAAATGAAAAAAGTAGTTGATGTTGAAAATCTTAGTATGTGAGTAGATTGCCATATCTCCAAATACATATGTAAACAAAACACTTCTCTTTTTTCTAAATATCACTTTTATGTGACACATACTTCAATATTAAAATTTCTCATTAAAAAACTTAAAAAACATGGGCTTCCCTGGTAGCGCAGTGGTTGAGAGTCCGCCTGCCGATGCAGGGGACACAGGTTCGTGCCCCGGTCCGAGAAGATCCCACATGCCGCGGAGCGGCTGGGCCCGTGAGCCATGGCCGCTGAGCCTGCGTGTCCGGAGCCTGTGCTTCGCAATGGGAGAGGCTGCAACAGTGAGAGGCCCGCGTACCGCAAAAAAAAAAGAAAAACAAAAAAGAAAAACCTTAAAAAACACATTCTGTCATTCATAAACTTTGAGAACACATGTGCCAGGTATATCTGAATGTTTCAAAATTATAGAAAATGAATGGGATACTCCATTAATGAGCCTAAAATATAGTGGGACAGATTTTCACATGATGATCCACAATCAAAGGAATGATCAGATAATTGGTATCAAAAGGATATAAACAATGTGGTAATAGTAATGGTGAGTAGAATTCCAGGCTGAGGGAATGCTGCACAGAGAAAGGAAAGCTATTCTTACATTCCGGATTTAAGGGTAGCTGGAGACTAGAGTGTAAGTTTGTATCTATGTATACATAAATGTGTCATATGTGTCTATGGAAGTGGAATTGTAATGGCCTTTGGAGTTAAAACATATAATTGAAGTTATGGTTACTTTCTGTAAACCAGCTCCTACAAAAAGCATGCCAAGTTGCCATCCTCATCACATTACAGCTATACCACGTTGAACAATAGATTCTCACGTCTGCTGAACAACATGGATCCTGCTTTGCTATGTTAGCTACATCTCCATTTTCTCAGAAGCTGTATCTGAGCAGTTCATCCAAAGGTGCCATGACTAATTTGTGTATGGATAGGAGATAAACACAGTAGAATAATAGGTCACTCTTTCTTGTTCTGTGAATCTGTAAGTCATGTCTGTATGTAACAGGCCAAGGCCAGAGCTTCTCATGTTCACCAACTGGTAGACATCCAGACAATTGTTAAAACAAATTAGATGGAAATAAGACTGTGGTATTTGAAATGGAAAACTAGATAATTTTCTTGATATCTCTATTATATAAAGTTCTAAAAAAACTTAAATATCACGTATTTACCTGGTTACTAATAGAATGAATTTAGAGTATTACAGATTCATGGGATCTAAGTATGTTTGTTTTATTGTGGAAATGTAGAGGAAGAACATTTAAGTTCAGCAGAAATTAGTAAATTATAGTTCTCCAAGGTATAACCTCATTCCCTACCACTGAAGAAGTTCTGATAAAAGTAAGAAGCTTGGGCTTCCCTGGTGGCGTGGTGGTTGAGAGTCTGCCTGCTGATGCAGGGGACATGGGTTCGTGCCCTGGTCCGGGAAGATCCCACATGCCGCAGAGTGGCTCGGCCGGTGAGCCATGGCCACTGAGCCTGCGCGTCCGGAGCCTGCGCGTCCGGAGCCTGCGCGTCCGGAGCCTGTGCTGCGCAACAGTGAGAGGCCTGCGTACCGCAAAAGCAAAAAAAAAACGTAAGAAGCTTCATCCTTTTTCTGTCATTACCATCTCTTTCAGTCCTGCCTTAATGAATTTTTGCATAGGCTTTTTTTCTCTCAAACATTTACTGATTATATTTTGTAATCTCCTAATTACATGATTTGGCTTGAGAAAAATATTTTAAAATTTGAAGTTAAACAATTATGCATTAACAGATTTGATATTATTTCAAGCTTCGTATAGATTGTATCTGTATGTTACATTTTACAATCTGCTATATAGGGTATATATGAAAAAAATCCTTGCTGCTACTAGAGTTGCCCACACGATAAGCAATTTAGTCACAAATCAATGTTTCCATGTTTCTAACTCTGAGCATCTACCCTTGAGCCTCACAGTCAAAACTACAAATACACATTAGGTTCTCCAGTCTTTTGAAACAAGAGTGGTTTGATCATTCATTAAAAAACAGTTTAGTAGCTTATTGTGAGATTGACACTGTTCAGGCTAATGGGGAACTATAAATAAATGGGGTATGCAATAGTTCTGTCCTTACCAAACTTACCTTCTAAAGGGGAAGAAATCGATTTCCCTTTTGTTTTTCCTACACTGTTGTGGTGTCTGTGGGGGTATACTCTGTGTAGACATAGAGAGATGGATAGATAGATAGACTGATTGAAATAATGTCCAGTTTCTGTAGGCTGTTTCATCTAATATTTCAATGGGACACTTTGGATTATGTAACATAAATTGTGGAGCCTATTTTAAACTACCGTTTGCTTGCTTTATTTGTAGCGTCTTCCTGTCTCAATCTGTGCTGCATGGTTATTTTGTCACACCTCAGCTGCTCTGCTCTGCTGCTGTCTATATTCTTGGGTCCCTAAGTTTCTCCCACATTGACATCAACTTAGTTGCTCTGAAAAGCCACAGCCTTCCTATCACCTCTCAACATTATTCACATTCATTTGCCATCAAAAAAGTATTTTCAACTGGTCTATATAGGTTGTCATTCCTCTCAGACTAATGTTTAGACACTATCAAAATTCTCTGTCTTTTTAGCTCTCAGTAGTGTGGAACTAAGACTTACTGATCTTCAGGTTGCAATCTTGTCCAGTTTAATTTGTGTTTATTCACTAAAAATGTGAAATTAAGATCAATTACTTTGGAAAATTAATATGAGCCCCCAAATATATAATTATAGAAACATTTGAAACATGTCAATTTTTGAAATCATCTACTGAAAATAATGTGCAACTCTACTATGCTTACAAGAAAAAGACATACATAAACCCTTTAAATCCCTCAAAATGAGGAGCAAACCCCTCAAAATTGTATCAGTAAAATTTGTAACTTCTCATGATGTGTTTAAAAACAGATAGAAATTCAAATAGTTTTGTTAGTTTTTGTAGTATTGTATATGTGTTGAATTAATTAAAACAAAATTGAGTATAATATGTATAAAATATAATACAGTGGTAAATATTGATTTATAAGGAACCTAATGTTAAGGCTAAGATCTATTGTTTATAAATAATTCAAACAACCAATGTTGCCATCACTGTTGTTGTCTCTAAATGTAATTGAAGGTCAGATGGTAATACAGATTAATTGAGTTACTTATATATTTCTGTCCTTTCCTTCACATTTAAGATTTTACCAAGATAGAAACCATGACAGATTTAGTCACACTTCTATACACTGTACTTAGCATGGTGTCTGAGTCCATGAAAGGAGCTCAGTAGATATTCAGTAAATGAATGACAAAATAAATAAATTTGGTTATGTTTGTAAAATAAAATATAATCAATATAACTTTGGAGCATTTATATAAAAATATGAAAAGAACTATAGGTATGTGGTATTATGTCAATAGTTTTATTGAGAATTCCATGTGCATTTGCTTTCTAGAGAAACTCAGGATACAAAATGTTTAGGTACATAATTTGGTTAGAAGCAGACGCTCATTCCAGAGTCTCATAGAGACCTTTTATCTAAAGTCATAACATATAAACAAATGGGAAATAAACCCCTGGTGCTATTGGTGTATAAAGTGAAGTAACTCACCTGACACTGAAACAGATGCAGGGCATGAGCAGAGAGGAGGTAGCTTATGTGCCTATGTGTCTGTCAGTCTGTGGGAGGCACTAGGAAGGTAAATAAAAGATAATAAAGTTGTTTGCTTACTCACATCCTTGGTGTCACTTGTAGTTAAACAAGTTAATTTTCATTTCTTTAACAAAGGGGTTCATGTTTGGTCAAAGAGGAAAAAAAGGTAAATTGCTAATAAAACTCTACATTCTAGAATCTTTTGTACATATTCATAATCACTGAGCAAAATTATCTAAGGACAAGGATTTTACTAATTGTGTACCTGAAAAACAAGTCATCGGTAAACAGACAGTGACTGAAAAGAGGCATTTTTCCTTCTTTATTAGCTATGGATTAAGCTGTAGATTGATATGGAGGCAGAGATTATTATCAATTAAATACTGAACAATGACTGAAGAAGACTATTATGTTTTCCAGATGATGATCCTTACCACACAATTTTTAAAAATATGTAGGCAATTTTTATTTAACATCAATTCATTAAATACCATTTGTGCATGAAGATGTTGATGTCACAAAAGGGCCTAGAAAAGACAAGTATTTAATAAAAGTTTATTCCAATCTTGAAATTTTTGAATAGAGCAATAAGAATAAGTATGCACTCAGGAACTTTAATGCACAGTGATGTGTTATTTGACATTCAAGAATCCATTGAACCCATGAATCAAGAAGTCACTTTCATGACTAGCTTAATAATTTTCTTTGAACTGCATGGCTATTTTTAAGCAATTACAAAAGCCAGGGAGCAGAATAGCAGAAAATTATCAAAAAATTAGAAAAGACTTTATATTAAGGTAGGTTATAATCTAAATAATACCATTTTTAAAAAAAAATTTTGGTCCTCCAAAGTAAGACTTCTACAACTTGTGGCAGATGTCTAAAAGTCTATTAAGCTGGAGTGATAGTTTTCTTCTCAAAGTATTCACTCTACATCAGGAGATAAATCATTGATATATGATATATGCACTTGAAGAAACTAAAGGAAGACTTGATCGAAAATAAAGAATTGGGGTCCTCACAGGTGAATGGGATTTCTCAGGTAGAATGTGTAGAGCTGGAAGAGAGGAAGCAGAGAGCTGAGGAACCTCAACACGAGATGACCACAATAAACTGATTTGGCCACATTAAATTACTGACAAAATTCATATATATATTTGTTCAAATCACAATTCTGCCTCCCCAAAATAATAATACTCACTTTATATTAAGATGAATGCTGATATTAAATGCACATCTATGATGTGTAAATACAAGATTAGGTGTTAATGTTAGTTAATGTTCTTCATTTACAGAAACAACAAACACTTCAAAATATTCTTGTTACAAAAGTTGATCAGACTTTAATATGATTTACGTATGGCATGAGTACTAATATAATCTTTTTGCTATATTTAAGAGTTTACCTTTTTTTAATATCTATTGAACTAATCACCAAATTAGAATTTTACTTAAAATTGTTTTATTAGAAATAATAAAGAATTTAAAATATAACTCTGAAGCATTTAATAATCTCTATTATATGTTTAATAACTATATTAAAAGTCATGAATAAAATAGCATATGTGATACATATGCAATGTGTATTTACTTTTTTCTAAATATGGAAACTAACTTATTACTCTATAATCATTACTTTTTGGAAGAAAGGTTTTTACAATTGAATACAACTTCATTAAAAGCAGGAAGTATGTAATTTGTCATCATTCAATTGAGAAATTCCAATTAAAACCAAAAGTCAGTAATTAAAAATCTATTTTAGTTTCAGTAAGAGTTAGTAGCCTAATGTGGCTGATTCATTATGTGTTTGGTTTTAATTTAAATTTATTCCCTTAACTTATATATTTTGCACTTACACTATAGTTTTTCACCAGATCCATTTTAGATCATTTTGAGGAGTATGTTCTACCGGTCTTTGGGTCATTGGCTACATATTTCCAGTTCTTCTCCCTCTAGTCACATGTTAGATGTGCATTTTTTTGACTTTCTTTTTTTTTTAACATCTTTATTGGAGTATAATTGCTTTACAGTGGTGTGTTAGTTTCTGCTTTAAAAAAAAGTGAATCAGCTATACGTATACATACATCCCCGTATCACTTCACACTTGCGTCTCCCACCCTCACACCCTCCCTATCCCACCCTGCTATGTGGTCACAAAGCAGCGAGCTGATCTCCCTGTGCTGTGTGGTTGCTTTCCACTAGCATCTATTTTACATTTGGTAGTTTATATATGTCCATGCCACTCTCTCACTTTGTCCCAGCTTACTCTTCTCCCTCCCCATGTCCTCAAGTCCATCTTCTAGTACGTCTGTGTCTTTATTCCCATCTTGCCCCTAGGTTTTTCATGACCTGTTTTTTTTTGTTGTTCTTGCATACATATGTGTTAGCATACGGTATTTGTTTTTCTGTTTCTTACTTCACTCTGTATGACAGATTCTGGGTCCATCCACCTCACTACAAGTAATTCAATTTCATTTATTTTTATGGCTGAGTAATATTCCATTGCATATATGTGCCATATCTTCTTTATCCATTCATCTGTCGATGGACACTTAGGTTGCTTCCATGTCCTGGCTATTGTAAATAGAGCTGCAGTGAACATTGTGGTACATGACTCTTTTTGAATTATGGTTTTCTCAGGCTATACGCCCAGTAGTGGGATTGCTGGGTCGTATGGTAGTTCTATTTTTAGTTTTTTAAGGAACCTCCATACTGTTCTCCATAGTGGCTGTATCAATTTACATTCCCACCAACAGTGAAAGAGGGTCCCCTTTTCTCCACATACTCTCCAGCATTTATTGTTTATACAATTTTGATGATGGCCATTCTGACTGGTGTGAGATGATATCTCATTGTAGTTTTGATTTGCATTTCTCTAGTGATTAATGATGTTGAGCATTCTTTCATGTGTTTGTTGGCAATCTGTATACCTTCTTTGGAGAAATGTCTCTTTAGGTCTTTTGCCCATTTTTGGATTGGGTTTGTTTTTTTGATATTGAGCTGCATGAGCATTTGTAAATTTTGGAGACTAATGTTTTGTCAGTTGCTTCATTTGCAAATATTTTCTCCCATTCTGAGGGTTGTCTTTTCCTCTTGTTTATGGTTTCCCTTGATGTGCAAAAGCTTTAAAATTTCATTGGGTCCCATTTGTTTATTTTTGTTTTTATTTCCATTTCTCTAGGAGGTGGGTCAAAAAGGTTCTTGCTGTGATTTATATCATAGAGTGTGCTGCCTATGTTTTCCTCTAAGAGTTTGATAGTGTCTGGCCTTACATTTAGGTCTTTAATCCATTTTGAGTTTATTTTTGTGTATGGTGTTAGGGAGTGTTCTAATTTCATTCTTTTAAATGTAGCTGTCCAGTTTTCCTAGAACCACTTATTGAAGAGGCAGTCTTTTCTCCATTTTATATTCTTGCCTCCTTTATCAAAGATAAGTTGAGCATATGTGCGTGGGTTTATCTCTGGGCTTTCTATCCTATTCCATTGATCTATATTTCTGTTTATGTGCCAGTACCATACTGTCTTGATTACTGTAGCTTTGTAGTACAGTCTGAAGTCAGGGAGCCTGATTCCTCCAGCTCCATATTTCTTTCTCAAGATTGCTTTGGCTATTCGGGGTCTTTTGTGTTTCCATACAAATTGTGAAATTTTTTGTTCTTTTTCTGTGAAAACTTCCATTGGTAGCTTGATAGGGATTGCATTGACTCTGTAGATTGTGTTGGGTAGTAGAGTCATTTTCACAATGTTGATTCTTCCAATCCAAGAACATGGTATATCTCTCTGTCTATTTGTATCATCTTTAATTTCTTTCATCAGTGTCTTATAGTTTTCTGCATACAGGTTTTTGTCTCCTTAGGTAGGTTTATTCCTAGGTATTTTATTCTTTTTGTTGCAGTGGTAAATGGGAATGTTTTCTTAATTTCACTTTCAGATTTTTCATCATTAGTATATAGGAATGCAAAAGATTTCTGTGAATTAATTTTGTATCCTGCTACATTACCAAATTCATTGATTAGCTTCTGTAGTTTTTTTGTAGCCTGTTTAGGATTCTCTATGTAGAGTATCATGTTACCTGCAAACAGTGACAGCTTTACTCTTTCTTTTCTGATTTGGATTCTTTTTATTTCTTTTTCTTCTCTGATGGCTGTGGCTAAAACTTCCAAAACAATGTTGAATGATAGTGTGAGAGTGGGCAACTTGTTCCTGATCTTAGTGGAAAGGGTTTCAGTTTTTCACCATTGAGGAAGATGTTGACTGTGGGTTTGTCTTATATAGCCTTTATTATGTTGAGGGTTTTTATCATAAATCGGTGTTGAACTTTGTCAGAAGCTTTTTCTGTATCTATTGAGATGATCATATGGTTTTTATTCTTCAATTTGTTAATATAATGTGTCACATTGATTGATTTGCATATATTGAAGAATCCTTGGATTCCTGGGATAAACCCCATTTGGTCATGGTGTATGATCCTTTTAATGGGCTGTTGGATTCTGTTTGCTAGTATTTTGTTGAGGATTTTTGCATCTATATTCATCAGTGATACTAGCCTGTAGTTTTGTTTTTTGTGTGACATCTTCATCTGGTTTTGGTATCAGGGTGATGATGGCCTCATAGAATGAGTTTGGGTATGTTCCTCCCTCTGCTATATTTTGGAAGAGTTTGAGAACGATAGGTGTTAGCTCTTCTCTAAGTGTTTGATACAATTTGCCTGTGAAACCATGTGGTCCTGGGCTTCTGTTTGTTGGAAGATTTTAAACCACAGTTTCAATTTCAGTGCTTGAGATTGGCCTGTTTATATTTTCTATTTCTTCCTGGTTCAGTCTTGGCAGGTTGTGCATTTCTAAGAATTTGTCCATTTCTTCCAGGTTGTCCATTTTATTGGCATAGAGTTGCTTGTAGTAATCTCTCATGATCCTTTGTATTTCTGCAGTGTCAGTTGTTATTTCCCCTTACTTATTTCTAATTCTTTTGATTTGAGTCTTCTTCCTTTTTTTCCTGGTGAGTCTGGCTAATGGTTTATCAATTTTGTTTATGTTCTCAAACAACCAGATTTTAGTTTTATTGTTCTTTGCTTTTTTTCCCTTCATTTCTTTTTCATTTATTTCTGATCTGATCTTTATGATTTCTTTCCTTCTGCTAACTTTGGGGTTTTTTTGTTCTTCTTCCTCTAGTTGCTTTAGGTATAAGTTTAAGTTGTTTATTTGAGATGTTTCTGGTTTCTTAAGGTAGGATTGTATTGCTATAAACTTCCCTCTTAGAACTGCTTTGCTGCATCCCATAGGTTTTGTGTCATCATGTTTTCATTGTCATTTATTCCTGGGTATTTTTTGATTTCCTCTTTGATTTCTTCAGTGATCTCTTGGTTATTAAGTTGTGTATTTTTTAACCTCCATGTGTTTGTATGTTTTACAGATTTTTTCCTGTTATTGATATCTAGTCTCATAGCATTGTGGTTGGAAAAGATACTTGATACAATTTCAATTTTCTTAAATTTACCAAGGCTTGATTTGTCACCCAAGATATGATCTATCCTAGAGAATGTTCCATGAGCAGTTGAGAAGAAAGTGTATTCTGTTGTTTTTGGATGGAATGTCCTATAAATATCAATTAAGTCCCTCTCGTTTAATGTATCATTTGAAGCTTGTGTTTTCTTATTTATTTTCATTTTGGATGATCTGTCCATTGGTGAAAGTGGGGTGTTAAAGTCCCCTACTATGATTGTGTTACTGTCGATTTCCCCTTTTATGGCTGCTGGTATTTGTCTTATGTATTGAGGTGCCCCTATTTTGGGTGCATAAATATTTACAATTGTTATATCTTCTTCTTGGATTGATACCGTGATCATTATGTAGTGTCCTTCTTTGTCTCTTGTAATAGTCTTTGTTTTAAAGTCTATTTTGTCTGATAGGAGAATTGCTACTCCAGCTTTCTTTTGATTTCCATTTGCATGGAATATCTTTTTGATCCCCTCACTTTCAGTCTGTATGTGTCCCTAGGTCTGAAGTGGGTCTTTCGTAGAGAGCATATATAGGGCTCTTGTTTTTGTATCCATTCAGCCAGTCTGTGTCTTTTGGTGGGAGCATTTAGTCCATTTACATTTAAGGTAATTATCGATATGTATGTTCCTATTACCATTTTCTTAATTGTTTTGGGTTTGTTATTGTAGTTCTTCACTTCTTTTGTGTTTCCTTCCTAGAGAAGTTCCTTTAGCATTTGTTGTAGAGCTGGTTTGGTGGTGCTGAATTCTCTTAGCTTTTGATTGTCTGTAAAGTTTTTAATTTCTCCATCAAATGTGAATGAGATCCTTGCTGGGTAAAGTAATCTTGGTTTTAGGTTTTGCCCTTTCATCTCTCTAAATATGTCCTGCCACTGCCTTCTGGCTTGCAGAGTTTCTGCTGAAAGATCAGCTGTTAACTGTATGCGGATTCCCTTGTGTGTTTTTTATTGTTTTTCCCTTGCTGCTTTTAATATTTTTTCTTTGTATTTGATTTTTGATACTTTGATTAATGTATGTCTTGGCGAGTTTTTCCTTGGATTTTTCCTGTATGGGACTCTGTGCTTCCTGTACTTGATTAACTATTTTCTTTCCCATATTAAGGAAGTTTTCAACTATAATGTCTTCAAATATTTTCTCAGTCCCTTTCTTTTTCTCTTCTTCTTCTGGGACCCCTATAATTCGAATGTTGGTGCGTGTAATGTTGTCGCAGAGGTCTCTGAGACTGTCCTCAACTCTTTTCATTCTTTTTTCTTTATTCTTCTCTGCAGTGGTTATTTCCACTATTTTGTCTTCTAGGTCCCTGATCCATTCTTCTGTCTCAGTTATTCTGCTATTGATTCCTTCTTGAGAATTTTTAACTTCATTTATTGTGTTGTTCATCATAGCTTGTTTGCTCTTTAGTTCTTCTAGGTCCTTATTAAACGTTTCTTGTATTTTCTCCATTCTATTTCCAAGATTTTGGATCATCTTTACTATCATTATTCTGAATTCTTTTTCAGGTAGACTGCCTGTTTCCTCGTCATTTTTTAGGTCTGGCGGGTTTCTACTTTGCTCCTTCATCTGCTGTATGTTTTTCTGTCTTTTCATTTTGCTTAACTTACTGTGTTTGGGGTCTCCTTTTCGCTGGCTGCAGGTTCGTAATTCCCATTGTTTTTGGTGTCTGCCCACAGTGGGTAAGGTTGGTTCAGTGGGTTGTGTAGGATTCTTGGTGGAGGGGACTAGTTTCTGTGTTTTGGTAGATGGATCTTGTCTTTCTGGTGGGCAGGTCCACGTCTGGTGGTGTGTTTTTGGGTGTCTGTGACCTTATTATGATTTCAAGTAGCCTCTCTGCTAATTGGTAGGGTTGTGTTCCTGTCTTTCTAGTTGTTTGGCATAGGGTGTTCAGCATTGTAGCTTGCTGGTCCTTGAGTGGAGCTGGATCTTGGTGTTGAGATGGAGATCTCTGGGAGATTTTCGCCATTTGATATTATGTGGCACTGGGGGGTCTCTGGTGGACCAGTGTCCTGAACTTGGCTCTCCTACATCAGAGGCATAGCCCTGACACCCGGCCAGAGCACCAAGACCCTGTCATCCACACAGCTCAAAATAAAAGGGAGAAAAAAAAAATAAATAAATAAAATGAAATAAAATAGTTATTAAAATAAAAAATAATTATTAAAAAAATTTACAAAGTAATTATAATAAAAAGAAAGAAGAGAGCAACAAAACCGAAAAAGAAATCCACCAGTGATAACAAGTGCTTAAAACTATACTAAAAACAACAACAAAAAGTGGACAGACAGAACCTTAGGACAGATGGTAAAAGCAAAACTATACAGACACAATCACACACAGAAGCATACACATACACACTCACGAAAAGAGAAAAAGGGCAAAAAATATATATATCCTTGCTCCCCGAGTCTGCCTTCTCAATTTGGGATGATTCATTGTCTATTCAGGTATTCCACAGATGCAGGGTACATCACGTTGATTGTAGAGATTTAATCCGCTGCTCCTGAGGCTGCTGGGAGAGATTTCCCTTTCTCTTCTTTGTTTGCACAGCTACTGGTGTTCGGCTTTGGATTTGACCCTGCCTTTGCATGTAGTTTGCCTGAGGGTATCTGTTCCCGCTAAGACAGGACGGGGTTGACGGAGCAGCTGATTCAGGGGCTCTGGCTCACTCAGGCCAGGGGGGAGGTAGGATACAGAATGTAGGGTGAGCTTATGGCCGGCGGCAGAGGCTGGCGTGATGTTTAGACAGCCTGAGGCGCGCTGTATGTTCTCCCGGGGAAGTTGTCCCTGGATCCTGGGACCCTGGCAGTGGCGGGCTGCAGAGGCTCCCGGGTGGTAAGGTGTGGATAGTGACCTGTGCTTGCCCATAGGCTTCTTGGTGGCTGCAGCAGCAGCCTTAGCGTCTCATGCCCGTCTCGGGTCCACGCTGTTAGCCACGGCTCGTGCCCGTCTCTGGAGCTCCTTTAAGCAGCACTCTTAACCCCCTCTCCTCGTGCACCAGGAAACAAAAGAGGGAAGAAAAAGTCTCTTGCCTCTTCGGCAGCTCCAGACCTTTTACTGGACTCTCTCCTGGCTAGCTGTGGCGCACTAACCCCCGTCAGGCTGTGTTCACGCTGCCAACCCCAGTCCTCTGCCTGGGATCCGACCTCCGAAGCCGGAGCCTCAGCTCCCAGCCCCCACCCGTCCCAGAGGGTGAGCAGACAAGCCTCTCAGGCTGGTGAGTGCTGGTCGGCACCGATCCTCTGTGCGAGAATCTCTCCGCTTTGCCCTCTGCACCCCTGTTGCTGTGCTCTCCTCCGCGGCTCCGAAGCTTCCCCCCTCCGCCACCCGCAGTCTCCGCCCACGAAGGGGCTTTCTAGTGTGTGGAAACCTTTCCTCCTTCACAGCTCCCTCCCACTGGTGCAGGTCCCTTCCCTATTCTTTTGTCTCTGTTATTTCTTTTTTCTTTTGCCCTACCCAGGTATGTGGGGAGTTTCTTGCCTTTTGGGAGGTCTGAGATCTTCTGCCAGCCTTCAGTAGGTGTTTTGTATGGTTTGTTCC
Source organism: Phocoena sinus (assembly GCF_008692025.1). Taxonomy (NCBI): domain Eukaryota; kingdom Metazoa; phylum Chordata; class Mammalia; order Artiodactyla; family Phocoenidae; genus Phocoena; species Phocoena sinus. Next base: position 94,351,601 of record NC_045763.1, read on the forward strand.
ACATGTAGATGTATTTCTGATGTATTTGTGGGGAGGAAGGTGATCTCTGTCTTACTCTTCCACCATCTTGAAGCTCCTCTCTACCTGACTTTCTTATATAGTAACTATGTGATTGATCATGGCTAATGGGAATGTTACTTCCAGACTGAGCATTTAATAATTATTTTTTGATTCTTTCCAAAACATCTTTCTTTCCTCTGCTATGGCAACTAGCAGTGTTTAAGACTGTGCCTACTCCATCATCCTGAGAGAATTCTCTCTCCATCTTTTTTTTTTTTTTTTTTTTTTTTTTGCAGTACGCGGGCCTCTCACTGTTGTGGCCTCTCCCGTTGCGGAGCACAGGCTCTGGACGCTCAGGCTCAGTGGCCATGCCTCACGGGCCCAGCCGCTCCGTGGCATGTGGGATCTTCCCGGACTGGGGCACGAACCCATGTCCCCTGCATCGGCAGGCGGACTCTCAACCACTGCGCCACCAGGGAAGCCCCTCTCTCCATCTTTGATGAGTAAAATGTGACCAAGAAATGTTTTTGTTATGTAAGTGATAAAGATTTTGAATTTTTTTGTTACTATAGCATGATTTAGCCAATCCTTATGATATAGAATTTGGTACCTAGATAGGGGAATACTACCATAATAAAATCAATTTTAAACCATGTGGTTAGCAGGGCAAAAGCTATACTTAGAGGATTGGAGAGAGGAATTTCTAATGCAGTGGCAAAACATTTGGTAAATTTGTTGCCTGCAATGGTGTTAAAAAGAAATAATATGCTTAAAGAGTTATATTCCAAAAGAAGAGGTTAGAAAATAGAATTCTAACAGCCTTTGGTCGTTACTATGTCTACATTTACAAAGTACTAAAGGAAGAGGCAAACATTAAATAATTGGCTGTTGTAACAAAAATGAAAAGAAATAATGGGTTCAGAGATTTGGCGACTTAAGTGAGTTAGAAGAGGCAACTGCTCTCATCTCCAATGCGTAAAATATAAAACTGAGAAGGTTTTGATCAACAAAGTCTGCTTAAAACCTATCCTTTTGCATAATTGAAATCACTAGTCACGTTCACACTCATATACCCACTACTAAAACCTCTCAATTTTTTGAGGTGATGCCCAGGAAATTCTTTCAGAGGAAGGAATTATGGCTTTCCTTTTAAAAACTGATAGACCCAATGTGCCATATTTTTTTTTTTCAAGTTATAGAGAGGCATGTCTCCAAAAAAATTACTCTGTGAAATTGTTACCATGTGAAACTGACTAGAATCTAGTAGGAAGTTGCCTAAGCTTGTGGAAAGCACCATAAAAAATCCGTAAGTGGGGATTAGGACAGTTTGTGACTTAAAATCGAAACAATCTTTGGCTCAACTTCTGTATATGATACTCAGCATTCATTTAGGGGCTAGCATCTATCTCCCCAACTTCCTTGACCCTGGCTTGATGCAGGAACAGGATTGTATTTTTGTTTCCCTTGAAAGGTGAGGGAAGAGTAACAAATTTTGAGTGTGGGAAGGAGAGTGAGTGGATTTTTGACAGCCAGAAAGGAGAACTATAATACTTATTTATACTGTTTACCAAATATTTCTTTTCCCTTTCCCTTTTGGAATTTCATTTTGGGGTCTGCTTGTGGTTGAATGAGAACATTTGAGTAGTTCTGGCCTATGGTTTATATTTAAGCATAAGTGATGCATGACATTCTCATGGCAGGAATTTATTTAAACTAAAGACCTCTGGAATAACATTTCCTCTGGAATGGCATCCAACAACATTTGATGGAGGCTTCTCTATCAATTTTGTTTTTGGATGGATGATTAGGAGACTGCCCATCCTCCACCCATTACTGACTTTCAGTGGACACAAAGTAAAAAGAAGAAATACACTTTGGTTGTTTTATACTATTGAGACTGGGGAGTATTTATAAGTGAACATGATCAAGCCTTTGGTGAGTGACACAGGGAAATATGTTAGTTTGTTGAATTCTCCGTTCCCAATGGAATCAACCTTTCAAAGGCCCAAGTAGAGCATGAAAATTAAGGCCTTATATAGTAAGAAATGATTGCAGTACTTACCATATTGTTGAAGAGAAAATGGATTAGGGTAATAGGTTTCCTTATGTTGTGTTCTCAGATATGGTCTAATGGCTTATTATGGGTGAGAGGTCAAATGTTGGTTTAGTTGACTCCAGAACTTGTAGACTGGGAAAACCAGGATCCCTACATTATTTGTGACAGAATAGTTAGATTCTGAGCAATAATCTCCTTGTACAGTTACTGTGCCTGGCATCTGTACTCTAGGCTTCCCATATCATGATTGGAAAGGCTTTTTTTTTTTTTTTAATCCAAAGTATTTAGTAAATTACAGAGTATAAATTTAGAGTTGTCATAGACGTAGGATAAGATTAACTATAGATCTAGAAGTACACTGATGAGATAAATAGTTTAATCTTTAATAAAAGTTTTTAACTCAGAAAGTAAACTTAAATGCCAAGAAAATTGTTCTAAAGTCACAGGCATATTACTATAAAAATTTCCTACTTCTCAGGTATAACTTTGAGGTTCTAATAGATAAAAAATCCTCTTAGAGACTAATAGGAAATTACAGGAGTTTGACCAAATTAAAATAGCATTCTTACTCATGGTGGTATGGCCTTTGTTGCAACCCATTTAAAAATAAAGTAAAATAAAAAGAGAAAAGAAGCCTGAATTTGATTAGAAAGGTAGTCTATTTCATTTTCATCCTTTACTCTGCTTGAGGAATAAAATAGCAAGGAAGTTGAAATTGCAAAGCGAGAAGAAGGATAGGATGCTGGATCATTTTGGAACATTTTGAAAGAACAAAAAGTCAGATTGCCTTTTCTGCCATTTTTGCTTGAGGAAACATCATTTCTTGTTAGGCCACTGTGCATAGTGCTGGACAAGTTTGGGCTAATGATGTTCATTCCCATCTGGGCCATCATTACTGCAGCAGTGCCGATAGAGGAAATGGACAACAAGTTCTCTTAAGCTGAAGATATTTTAACCTCAAAAATACTTTGTATAAACTCCTACCTGGTTTTAAATAGCAGCAGTATGAATCATGAGTTTGTTTGATATGAATTCAAGAAATTACAAAAACACTATTTTAAATAAATTTTTAGGGCCCTAGAGTAAAACTCTTAGCTAACCTGATGGTGTTCCACCTTTACATGAACAGATAACATTTTGCCAAATAAATGAAGAAATGTGAAAGGGTCAAGAGATTTTTCTGTATAGAATGTTTGGTGAAGGGCTCTAATGATAGCGGTTACTGAAGAGAAATTTCCTGCAAGGAAGGAGATTACTTGTCTTCAGTACCAACATTTCTGTTAGGTTTTATAAGTAAGTGAGTAAATAAACACACAAAATCATCCTTTCAGGCTGTAAAAAGGATAAAATTCAAAGCAGAAATGATAAAGGCACAGTACCTGTGGGTATTTAGAATTGGTAATCATTCAGGTGGGGAAAAAAGAGCTTTGGTACCTGAAAATAATTTAAAACTCTGAAGACCAAATACTGCACATGTGAAACTTGCTTAAATTTTAACAACAACAAAAACAAAGTAAAAACTTTGGCCTGAGAAACAGCAGGACTGTCTCAGGAGTCAAGGTTCCTCTTTAGAGAAACAGAAGTGGTTGGGTTAGCCTTGAAATGATTTGGCTTTTAACACAAAGATGAAATATAACCTTTGATTTCTAAATCTCCTAGCTACCTGGATAGAAAATTAATGTATTGTGCTATTTGAGCAATTTTTTTCTGAAATGTATTTCACTGAATATAATGACATTGTTAGGATGTATTTTGATTCTTTGATTAAAAATAGACATGCATAATCTTATGGATTATTGTTATGCAGCTGAACGCGTCAGTGACACATATAAAATGCCAATTAATATATTTTGGATAACCTTATTTTTTTATACCTAATTTCTTCAGGAAATAATTCTTTACAAATATGTGAAAAACTTAATTTCCAGAATAAAATATGCCTTGCTTTGTGGGCAAAGACTATATTTATCTTGGTTTTTATTGGTCTGATCAAGGTCATATGCGTTCAGGACAGTAGCCTGTCAAATATAGATGTTAGGCTCTCTCTGATTGAAGCTAGACTTGCTAGAATGTTTATCCAGTAAATACTTTTAGCTTCATAAAATCATTCTTTTAAATTTTATTTGGAGGCCCTGTGCTAATTTTCAATTTAAAGTATACTAATATATTTTGGCTAGTTCAGAAACAAAATTAAGATGTGTCGATTAATTCATCCATTCAAAAATTGCTTATTGAGAATTAAGCATTATGCTAGATTCTAGGAAAATTATTCTTAATACAATAGACATGGAACCTGGATTCTAGGAGCATCATTCTCAAATAAAAAGACACAAGTTACAGTCCAGTTGTGGAAACAGGCAAATAATAATAATCATGCAAATATATACTTACTTGTGATAAGGTGCTAAGAGCCATGTTACAGAAAACTTGCATGTTAAAGATTTATTGAGACATTTCATTTATGCTGGAAATCTGAGTATGGACTTTTTTGACGACAAAATGTGGAGTATACCAGAAAAAGAGAGCAGCGTATATCAAGCGCTCATGTAGAAAGAACATTGAAGGATATAATTGAAGCATAGTTAGTGAAGGAAGAATGGTACAAGCTGAATTTGGAATTAGGCAGGTGCTTAGTTATACAGAACCTTGACCAAAAAACAAAACAAGAATATATACATAAAAACACACACAAATGTCAGGATAGTATGAAGCTGAGGATATTTGTGTGATGTGTGTATTTGTTTAAATTATAGGTAGAGCCTAGATTTCTGCTAACATTGACATTAGTCAAAAAAATCTGGGTTTTTTGAAATGAAATAAATCATGACAATGTTATAGAAAAGTATGTTTGCTTTGTTAGTAAAATGGAGAGAGAAAGAAGTGGAATTTGTATGCAGCTACTTCAGAGAAGTTCAGAATGTTTTCTATTTTCTTCATGCTGGGAATGAGAGGAAAAATACACGAGAAAATATTTTCTTATGAAGTGTTAGCTTCCTTTCTACCCCAACTCAATTCATGAAATAGGGAGAGCTGAAGGACTCACTTCTCTTCACAACAGGCTATGACCATGTAAATATCTTCAAGTGGTAGGGAAAACAAAGATTTAATTCTAGGTTTCTACTTAGATGTATATATACCTTTAAGTTAAGTAGAACTCTGCGTGTGTGTGTGTGTGTGTGTGTGTGTGTGTGTGTGTGTATTTGGGGAAAAAGAGACCTCTGCCTGTATAAGCGTACCTCATTTTATTGCCCTTCACTTTATTGTGCTTTGCAGAAATTGCATTTTTAAATTGAAATTTTGTGGCAACTTTACATTGAGCAAGTCTATTTGTATCATTTTTCCAACATCATTTATTCACCTCATCTCTCTGTGTCACATTTTGGTAATTCTTGCACTATTTCAAACTTTATTATATTTGTTATGGTGATCTGTGATCAATGATCTTTGATGTTACTATTGTAATTGGATGGCTCTCATAAAAGACTGCAAACTTAATACATGTTTTGTGTGTTTTGACTGCTCCACTGACTGGCTGTTCTCCGATCTCTCTCCCTCTCTTTGCCTTTCATATTCCCTGACGCAAAACAGTATTGAAATTAGGCCAATTAATAAGCCTACAATGGACTCTAAGTGTTCAAGTGAAAGGAAGAGTAGTGTGTCTCTCACTTTAAATCAGAAGCTAGAAATGATTAAGCTTAGTGAGGAAGGCGTGTCAAAACCTGAGACAGACAGACTGAAAGCTAGGCCTCTTTTGGCAAAGAGGTAGCCAAATTGGGAATGCAGAGGAAAGGTTCTTAAAGTTAAAAGTGCTACTCCAGTGAACGCAAATGATAAGAAAGCGAAACAGCCTTCTTGCTGATATGGAGGAAGTTTTAGTTATTTGGATAGAAGATCAGACCATCCACAGCATTCGCTTAAGCTATAGCCTAATCCATAGCAAGGCCCTAACTCTCTTCAATTTGATGAAGCCTGAGAGAGGTGAGGAAACTGTAGGAGAAAAGTTTGAAGCTAGCAGAGATTGGTTCATGAAGTTTAAGGAAAGACTCCATCTCCAAAACACAAAAGTGCAAGGTGAAGCAACAAGTGCTGATGTAGAAGCTGCAGCAAATTATCCAGAAGCTCTAGCTGAGATAATTAATTCAGGTGGCTACACTAAACAACAGATTTTCAATGTAGATGAAACAACCTTCTATTAGAAGAAGATGCCATCTAGGACTTCCACAGCTAGAGAGGAGAAGTCAACGTCTGCCTTCAAAGCTTCAAAGGACAGGCTGACTTTCTTGTTAGGGGCTAATGCAGCTGGTGATTTTAAGTTGAAGCTAGTGCTCATTTACCATTTTGAACATCTGAAGCATTACACTAAATTGACTCTGCACATGCTCTATAATTAGAACAGCAAAGCCTGAATGGCAACACCTGTGTGTACAGCATGGTTTACTGACTATTTTTAGCCCATTGTTGAGACCTACTGCTCAGAAATAGAGATTCTTTTCAAAATATTACTGCTTATTGACAGTGCACTTGGTCACTCAAGAGCTCTGATGGAGATGTACAATGAGATTAATGTTGTTTTTATGCCTGCTAACACAACATCCATCCTGCAGCCCAGGGATCAAACAGTAATTTGGACTTTTAAGTCTTACTATTAAAGAAATACATTTCATAAGGCTATAGCTGCCACAGATAGTGATTCCTCTGATGGATCTGGGCAAAGTAGATTGAAAACCTTCTGGAAAGGATTCGCCATTCTCGATGACATTAAGGACATTTATGACTCATGAGAAGAGGTCAGAATATCAACATAAACAGAAGTTTGGAAGACGTTGATTCCAACCCTAATGGATGACTTTGAGGGGTTCAAGATTTCAGTGGAGTTAGTAGCTGCAGATGTGGTAGAAATAGCAAGAAAACCAGAATTAGAAGTGGAGCCTGAAGATGTGACTGAATTGCCACAATCTCATGATAAAACTTGAATGGATGAGGAGTTGCTTCTTATGGATGAGCAAAGAAAGTGGTTTCTTGAGATCGAATCTAACTCCTGTTAAAGGTGCTGTGAAGATTGTTGAAATGACAAAGGATTTAGAATAATTGATAAAGTGTGGACAGGCTTTGAAGGGGTTGACTCCAATTTTGAAAGATGTCCTACTATGGGTAAAATGCTATCAAACAGCACTGTATGCTACAGAGAAATTGTTCATGAAAAGAAGAGTCAATCAATGCAGCAAACTTCATTACTGTCTTATTTTAAGAAATTGCCACGGCCACCCCAACCTTTAGTTACCACCACCCTGATTAGTCAGAGCTATCAACATCAAGGCAAGACTCTCCACCAACAAAAAGATTATGATTAGCTGAAGGCTCAGGTGATGGTTATCATTTTATAGCAATAAAGTATTTTCAATATTTTAACACATAATGCTACTGCATACTTAATAGAGTCTTGCATAGTGTAAACAAAACTTTAATATGCATTAGGAGACCAAAATATTTGTGAGTCTCTTTGGTGCAATATTCACTTTATTGGGGTGGTCTGGAACTGAACTCACCATATCTCCCTCTGAGGTATGCCTGTATTTCCTTTTTTATTTGTTTCTTATTTATTTAAGATTTATTTTAATACAGTAAATATAACATACACATGTTTAATAACCCTATAAAATGTTTGACATTAAAAAAAGCTAAATACTAAAACATGTACAAGTAGATAAAATGGAAAAAAAATACATGGGGTAACTTAAAGGAAATACACCAAAATGTTAATTATGGGTGAAATTATCAGTGATTAAATTATTTTCCTTTATATTATTTCCCTAGTTTTAGAATTTTCTTTTTTTTTGAAACATTTTATATTATATTTGGGTATAGTCAATTAACAATGCTGTGATAGTTTTCTTCCAGTTTTATTGAGATATAGTTGATATGCAGGACTGTATAAGTTTAAGGTATACTGCATAATGACTTGACTTACATACATCATAAAATGATTAATCACAATAAGTTTAGTGAACCTCTGTCATCTCATATAATACAAAATTAAAGAAATTAATAGAATATTTTTCCTGTGATGAGAACTCTTAGGATTTACTTTCTTAACAACTTTTCATATATGACAACTGTTAATTATATTTATGATATTGTATACTACATCCTAGTACTTATTTATCTTATAACTGGAAGCTTGTACCTTTTGACCATCTTCATCCTGTATTTCTTATATGCTGATTCCTTGTTTTCTGACTTCACATAGAAGCACAGGCAGAAGAAAACTGAAAGTAGAGATTCCCTCTATGTGAGAGTTAATTTTGTCATTCTGACATTAAAAAATAGAAATACCTAACAAATACAAATTCAAAGTATCTTATACTACAATGTCTACTTTATTTCTTTCTTTTACTAAAACATGAAGCAATTTCCTATGCTAGGGTGGAATTCAATAATAGCCTTAACGTCAGATTTTCTTGTTCATAATCTGCTCAGCTTGAGTTTACAATAACCACAAATCTGACATGAGGTTTAAAACTAGTGCCTCTCACTAGACTTTTCTTATACCCTGAGACCCAGTGGAGACATCTGAATCTCATTTCTCTGAAATGGGACTTTAAACATATATTTTTAGTTAAGTCCCTGTTAACTTGAAGTCACCATTTCCCCACTCAATATGTATTGCTTATTTTCTGTATATTATTTGAATCTCCACACTAGATTATAAACTAATTTGTGACTGTTTGCTTTATTCTTTTCATATGCTAGATGCCCAGTAAATAATTTCTAAATATTCCCAAATGTAACTCAATTGTAGAATTATTTCCTATATAAGACCATTCATATTCCTGGTTAGGTTTCATTAATAGGATATTCTTTATGTATGTTCAAGAGAATATGGTGCGCTCCATAGACCTCTCAGCATTATAGTAGATCTACATAAAAGAATGTATCAATGCAAATAGTGCCCTATGGTTTACCCAGTGTCCCTTCTCCCCTGAATTAAAAAAAACTTGAAAAAGTAGAGGAGTGAGGTTAAGTGTATCAATAAGGAGGTTCCATGAATAGTTGACTTGACAAAGTTTTAAAGACTAAATATTAGGTATACCAAAAAGGCAGAGAATTCTGTGGTGCATGGGTTCATCAAGTTCTTTACATGACATAATGAATGTTACATTTCTATGACCAAAATATTTCTGAGACTACATCTTGTACTGAAGAAAAGGTCAATTGGCACTTCATTAGTTTCTCTATAATCCAGTTGCTCTATAAGTGAATTATGATTATAAGATTTATAAAGTTGGACAAAGAATTGTATTTCCAGTGAATTCTTAAAGAGCTTTCCAAACTGTTATTTGAGCTGGGTGTTGAAAAAGAAAAGTATCTATTAAGATACCAGCAAAGGAAATGGCATGTCTAGAATAATAGCCAGTCTTTTCTGAGCACTTGCTATGTTCCATACATTATCCTAAGAGCTTCATTTACACAGTCATTTATTTCTTAAAACCCTATGAGGTAGGTATTTTATTATCTGCCTACTTTCTGCAGAGCAGAAAGTTGAATTAACTTGTCTCAACTAGTAAGTGGTCAAGTACAGAATTCAAAAGTGCATCTGTCATTGAGCCATGGTAAGCAGCTCAGCGTGGCTAGGTCACAGAGAAATACAATTGTAATATTTTAAAAATATTTAAACTACATATTTATACCTTACATATTTATACACAAACATACACACACACACCAGTGGGCCACTTGGATGTCATAATGTATATAAATCCAGCTTTATGACTTATTACATGTGTGACTTTGGAGAAGGTCTTTTATTCTCACTCTGTTTCAGCTTCTTCATCTCTAAAATGGATATGATGTTTATACTTACCCTGCAGGGGTTTGGTAAGGATTAATGAATTAATATGTGAAAAGTTCTTGGAGCAGTGCCTGGAATATTCCAAGTGCTCAACAAATGTTAGTTATGAAGACGATGATTGTTATGATAATGATGAAGATACATGGACACACTAAAACACAGATTAAGCATTCTTTTGTTCGTCTAAACCCTATAGCCAAATAAGTTTCTGTAGTACATTTTACTCTACAATCAGAACTTCTGGTCTCAATTGCATTCTCCTTATATTCACCAGTCCTAATATTCCATTTCAAAGATCTCTCTGGATCTACCACTGTTTTTGTAGCAAACGCTATGTGTCTTATCTCCACTTAAAATTCAAGCTCATAGAAATTGGGATCTATATTCTGCTATAAATGTGAATAATATTACACATCTAATAGGTGCTTAATAATGAACAATCAAGAAATAGGGAATAACCCCAATATTTGTGACTGCTTAGTCATTCTTGGTCATCTCAGATGATGAAATAAGATGCAAACAAATGAGTTTTATATAGTTTAAATACCATGACTTTACAAAAGCATGCATAGCATAACCTGCCAGAATTTCATATATCTTGAAAAATCAGGTCAACTGATACTTATTTTAAAATACCACAAGATATAAGCTCTCAGTGAACAGAATTTCAGAAATGTTCATTTTGATTGGGCACAGGGAAGAAAGGGCATAATTTAGAAACAAAACCTGCAGTTGAGGTTAAACGTGACTATTCCATAAATAAATGCCTATTTTGTACTATTTTTTCTGTTCTGGATGTGGAAGTTGTGAGTTTTAAGTCAGGTCAAAGAAAAAAAAAAACAAGCAAAAAAATAAAACAAAGAAAAGAGAAAGAAAGCTATTTGTTAAAAAGAAAAAAATATAGGCCACATTTGGCTTTAAAAGCTTCTATGCTCATTTTTTGACTGTTGGCCTAAATTTAAAAGTCAAATTTCAAATAAAATAGTTTCTTTTGTATCAGTTTTTGGACTACAGATGAGGACAGAAAATAATAAATATTTTGGCATTTATGTCTTCAAGTGTCTATTTTATCTCTGTTGTTTATTGCTCACACTCAAATCTTAAAATCATGTGTCTAACAGTACTTCAACACTTTTGGTCTAGAATTTGTGATTCATTTATTTAATAACCATTTATTGATTCTATATTAAAGCCTTACTCTACATGAGGCTTGAGAGTGGGGCTAAAATCTATTTCATCTTAATTAAATCTTCAGTACCTTAGCTTAGTAGAGAGGGATCCTCAGCATATATATACTGAATGAATCTATTAATAAAAGATGCTGTGTAATATCTTCATTGTCATTAGGAAAGAACTGAAGACCTTACACATTAAGTACTTTGCCAAAGGTAACTTAAAGGAAATTAACTGATTAATGTGATTAAAAAGTGAAGAGTTTATCAGGATTTATGCATAGGTGAACCTAAAGGCTCAAATTTGGTCGTCAGGCTCAGTCTCTGGATTGATTAGACAGCGTCTTGCTACAAGGTAGGAAGATGGCTGTCTCACACATACACACACACACACACACACACACACACACACACACACATAAGCACATACACAGACACACACCTTTCTTTCGAAGCATACATAATCAAAGAGCATTCATGCCTAATTTATATATTGTATGATACCTAAGAATTGAGGTACTTGGCTTCATATTCAAGCACCTAATTTTTCTAGCTGTCAGACTTTGAGCTAGTTCTAAAAAATTGATCTGAGGCTTTGTTTAAGCATCTGCAAGAATGGGAATAATAATGATATCTACCTCATAGAATTGCCTGAAGGACAAAATTAAATAATCTAACTTGAAAGGCAGGTATCATGCCTGGCAAATAGTAGTTATTCAGTAAATGATAATTGTTATTAATAGCATTATTGTTATGATACTTCCACACATAGTAAAAAATGCCCTCACCAATGCCCAAGGTAGACAACCTTATAGCTCATCATCTGCTAAATCCCAAATTGATGTCGTGGGGTAAATGTTCTCTGAATCTAGAATGCTCAATCAATATGCCTTCCTCAAATCAGGTATGGATGTTGTTTATCATGGTCCAGAAACCTTTGGCTAAATAATAAACTTAACTACTCATAATACCTCCAATATATGATCATGGGGAAACAGCAACAGAACAGACAGGTGGGGAAATTAGAGTATCAAATACCATTTGAAGGTGAATAGAAGACATACAGCATGCAAAATTCAGTGTTCAACAGCATATGTCATGTTTATCTGGAATGGGATATCCGCTATTCCCTGTCTTGACCATGGCATGCATTCTTGGTTCTATATATGTTTATCTCTATTTCTGTTCTCTGAAAGGATTTATTTTGCTCAATTTATCTATGGCCATATCTAAGAGATGGGAAGTGGGGCCTATAACCCTTTAGCAGAACTCTTCTTATTCTTGTGTGTTTAAAAACTGGGGATTTCGTTAGGGGCAAGCTATACTAGGCCCATGTTTCCAGGTTAAGGTATCTCTGGAACTATAACTCCCTTAAAACTCTGTATAATGGCACTCATTTTAATTACTGGAAACTCCAGGAACTATAGACACAAATCTCAAATCTTGACAATAGTCTTTGTTCTAAAATCTGCTTTGCCCAGTAGTGACATAGATACTTTATCCTTTTTTTAAAAATAAATGTTTTCATGTTATACCTTTTTTCATCTTTTAATTTTTAGCCTAACTGCAAGCTTATATTTAATATGGATTTATTGTAGGCAGCATATAGTTGGATCTTCATTTTTAAATAAAAAATTTCAATCTCTGCTTTTGAATTGAAGTGTTTATACCATTTAATCTGATTGATTTGGTTGGGTTTAATTCTATATCTCACTAAATATTATTTTCCTATCCACTTTTTAGTGCTTTTCTGCTTTTTTCCTACCTTCATTTGGACTAATTATTTTTATGATTCTGTTTATCTCAGATATTGCTTATTAGCTACAACTTCTTTTGTACTTTGTTTTTGGTGGTTGCATCAGGGTCTGTAATGTACATCATGGACTTACCACAATTTACTTTCAAGTAATACTTATACCACTTCAATTATAGTGTAAGGACTTTACAACACTGTATTTCTATTTTCCCCTCCCATCTTTTGTGCTATTTTTATTATATATTTTATTTCTACATATGTCATATACCTCCAAAAGATACTCTACTTTATCCAGTTAATTACATTTTGAAAGAGATTTAAAAAATGACAAAAATATATTTATCACATATTTATTATTTCCAGTATTATTCACTGAATTTAAAGCCAAATTTCTATTATTATTTTTTTCTGCAAAAATCCTTTCTTTAAAATTTGTCTTGTAGTGCATATTTGCTGGTAAGTTCTATTAGTGTTTGACTATCTGAAAAACAGTATTTCTTATTTCTGAAAATATTGATTTATAAATGCATAAAATAAATGTTTAAGTATATAGTCTGATAGGTATTGACATATGTTTACAATCTAGATAATGGACTTTTCCATCAACCCCAGATTTTCTCAAATTCCTTCCTACTGCTATTTACCACCCATTCTGATCACCAGCAACCATTAATCTACTTTCAGTTGCTATGGATTAGATTACATTTTCTACAGTTTTATATAAATGGGTTCTTACAGTATGTACTCTATCTGGCATCTTCAGCTCAGCATAATTACTTTGAAATTCATCCATTTTATTGCATACAGCAAATTGCTGAGCATTTCATTCCATCAAAGAGTGGAAGGACTAAATGGTAGAGTTGGTGTGTATTTAACCATTAAGAAGCTGTCAAATTATTTACCACTGCAACAGAAGGATGTGAGGCTTCAAGTTGCTCCATATTCTTGGTAACACTTGGTATGTTCAGTCTTTTTAGTCTTAGAACTAATAGGTTTGTAGGGATATCTCATTGCAGTTTTACAGCTAATAACGTGTAATATCTTTTAGTGTTCTTATTTGCCATCCATATGTTGATTTGATTAAATGTTTATTTAAGTTTTTTTGCCCACTTGTAATTGGCTTGTATGCTTCCTTTTTATTGAATTTTGAGTTCTGTATGTATTTTGAATATATGACCTTTATTAGATATGTGACTTGAATGTATTTTCTCCCAGTTTGTGCCTTGTTTTCTCATTCTCAACATTATCATTTAAAGAGTAGAAGTTCTTAATTCATATAAACTTCAGTGTATTGATTTTGTCTCATAAATTTTGCTTTTGGTGTTGTATCTAAGAAATCTTTGCCTAACCAAAGTTCACAAACTCTTTTTTCTATGTTTTCTTCTAGAAGTTTTATAGTTTTGGGTTTTACATTTAAGTGTATGAGCCATTTGATTTAATTTTTATAAATGTGAAGTGTAGATACATGTTCATTTCTTTTTTTCATGTGAATTTCCAAAAATTCAGGCACTATTTATTGAAAAGACATTTATTTTTTTACTGATATTCCTTTGTGTCTTTGTTAAAAATTAAATAAGTACATATGTGTAGATATATTTCTGTACTTCCTATTATTCTATTTATCTATCTATTTGATATCTCATCCACATTTTCATAATTTCTATAACTATAATGCAGGTAGTGTAAGTTCTCCAACTTTATTCTTCTTTCTAAAAAAATTTTGCTATTCTAGGTCCTTTCAGTTTCTGTATAAATTTTAGAAGTAACTTGTTAATCTCTACAAAGAAGCCTACTGAGACTTTGAATTGCATTGGGTTTGGGGATAATTGATCCTTTAACAATATTGAGTTTTCTTATACATAAACATGGTATATTTATTTATGTAGATCTGTAAAAAATATTTTCCATATATTTTGTAGCTTTTAGTATATAGAGCTGCACATTTTTGTTAGATTTTCCTTTAAATATCCCATATATTTGATGCTAATGTTGAGTATTTCTTTAAAATTTTCAATTTCTTACTGATTATTGATAGGATATAGGTAGGTTATGAAAATATCATATAATTTATATAATGATCCTATGTTCTACTGCTGTGCTAGTCTGACTTATTAATTCTAATAGCTTTTTGTAGATACCAAAAGATTTTTGACATAGATGATACTGTCATGATCTTGTCATCTGTGAGTAAAGGTAGCTTACTTTTTATGGATTTGTGTACTTTTGTCTTTTCTAATATGTGTGTTTAATGCTATGTATTTTGCTTTAAACACTGCTTTAGCTGCACCACTCAAATTTGGTAAGTTGTTTTTTATTTTCATTCAATTAAAATTACTTTTTTTTATTCTAAGTTTTTCTTTGACCCATGGTTATTTAGAAGTATATTGTTTCATTTGCAAGTACGTAGGAGATATTTCAGAAATCTTTCAATTATTTATTTCAAATTTAATTACAGTTTGGTTGGAGAATGTACCTTTTATGATTTTTCATTTTTAAAAAATTTATTGACTTTTGATTTATTTTATATGTTGGTATCTATCTATTAATTTTTACATATATTTTTTACATAACATAAAATTTACCATCTTATCCATTTTTTAAAAAATTAGTTATTATTATTTTTTTTTGGCTATGTTGGGTCTTCATTGCTGCACTCAGGCTTTCTCTAGTTGCAGCAAGTGGGGGCTACTCTTTGCGGCGAGCCTCTTCTGACCAGCAGAAAGACAAGTCACCACACGCTAGATTCTTCTCGTATCACACTTTATTGGAGTACAGCTTGGTTATAGACAGATGGAAGGAAGACCCCGAGCTTTGTTCACACTGGCTTTTTATAATGCACTAGAACCTGTGGCAACCTGTGGTTGGCTGGTTAACTCAACCTGTGGTTGGCTGGTTAACTCAATCTGTGGTTGGCTGGTTACCTCAACAAGATATGTGCTGTTCACAATTTATTGGTTGCAATTCTGAGCCTTTATTAGCATATTGTCTCGTCGTGGCGCATGTGTGGCACATAGCCTTTGGGCTACTCCCTGATAAGCGTTATCTGCGACCAGCAGAACAACGGCTTCCACGTTATCTGCGGCATGGCAGAACAACGGCTTCCCACATCTCCCCCTTTTTGTTTTCTTAGACCCAGGAGCTGAACTCGAACAATGCCCGCACAAGCGCTCACCCCATGGGATGCTCGCTGAGCAAGAGTTAGTTCGAGAAGCTGGCTCATCACCCTCCCCGTCGTGCAATGTCCATACAGACCGCGGAGTGCAGGGGCTGATGTTCCTCGTGATTCCCATCAAAAGTGCAATGGTCATAAACCTTTTTGTGCAAGGGCAATCACTACGGGTCGTTCAAGATGGAGAGCCAGGCGCCAGGGGAGTCGCCTTTACTAATGGCCACCAATGCCTGCGTGAACAACATCTTATCTCGCTTTGTCCGAGTTCGCAAACGACATATCAACCACAGGCACACCACAAGTCCCGCCATACAACACATTGCAAACATCCCTACACCGACCCACTCCTTAAAGAAGGTAAAGGCAGAGGACAGCCAGGTAGTAAAGTCCCCAAGCGTAACGGGGTATAGCCTAGTAGCATTTAAAGTCTTAATCTGTATCTTCTGGTTTAACAGCATCAATTCAGCCTCTCGGGACCAATTGCCTCTCAGGAAAGTGCCAATCTCCCTGCTCCGGTTCAGGGCATCTTGTCTTCCGCCTTGAGTAGGGAAAGGCCCGTCAACACCATCCAGCTCAGCATCATCCCTTGAGCGCCCTGCATCGCCCTTGGGATCCTCTTCCATGACTCTTGTTAATCTTGTTGGGACCCAAATCGGATCTTGATCCTGCGGAAAAACACAAAGAGATCCCCTGGATCGCGTGACAACGCGATCCGGGCCCTTCCATCGATTAGACAACACATCTTTCCACATCACTATACCATGTTCCTTTTGTTCATGTATAGTATGGCGTTCAGCAGAAGTTTCTTTCTCATCATGTAAATTCAAAAAATTAAGAGTAAATAAGGCAAGCGACAATTTCTGCTTCGGGGTGCAATTCTCCGCTATTCCCCCTTTTTGTTTTAAAAGTAATTCTTTAAGTGTGCGATTAGTTCGCTCTATTATACTTTGGCCTTGTGGATTGTAAGGCAGGCCCGTAACGTGTTCTATTTGCATTTTGTGACAAAAGAGAGCAAAGCTCTTGGAACTATAAGCTGGGCCGTTATCTGTCTTTAGTTTAGCAGGCTTGCCCCAGGCTGCCCAGGCTTCAAGGCAATGAGTAATAACATGTTGAACCCGTTCTCCAGAGAGAGGGGTAGCATGTACCACCCCGGAATAGGTATCCACAGACACATGAACATACTGGAGCTTCCCAAAGGAGGGAACATGAGTGACATCCATTTGCCACAGCTCGTTTGGGGACAAACCTCTGGGATTCACACCAGTCTTTTGGGCCGGCAAAAATTGGGCACAAGTGGAACAAGACTTAACAATATGTCTGGCCTCGGCTCTAGTAATGAAGAACTTCTTTCTCAACACTGTAGATGATACATGATATAGCTCATGAAATTCTTGTGCTTGCTGCTTTTGATCCAAGGATAAGAAAACACGCGTTGCCATATCAACTTGTTCATTGGCTTTTGCCATTGGACCAGGCAACAGGGAATGAGCCCGCATATGGGTAACATAAAAGGGGTGTTGGCGGCGCAATATCTGAAACCTTATCCCGGCCAACAAGGATGCCACTGTGCTGGATGATCGAATATGGGGGGTCACTTCGAGATGTTTCACTGCATTAACCACATACAATGAATCAGAGATCAAATTAAAGGGTTCTTGAAATCGTTGAAAAACTTCCAAAACCACATGACATTCCACCACTTGAGGAGCATCAGGTCGATAGTCTATAACGACAGGATGCTGACCCTGAACCATATAAGCCCCTTTTCCGGATTTTGATCCATCCGTATAAATGGTCAGGGCATCATTTAGTGGTCGCTCTACAGTGACCCTTGGAAAAATGACAGGTTGCTGGATAACGAATTTCAAAATTTCACTCTTGGGCAAATGGTTATCAATAGTTCCAGAAAAGGTATAAATAAGTACAGACCACTCAGAGGTGGTAGCAGTTAATATTTCTATTTGATCCTTAGTATAGGGAACTACAAGTTTTTCCGGCAACATTGCAAAGGCGGAAACACATTGTTTAATACCCAAGAAGGCAACCTCAGCAACCATAGATGGATAGTGAGATAGCGTCTTCATCCCCAGAGACTTGGTATGAATCCAAAGCAAAGGCCCATCTTGCCAAAGAACACCTGTTGGAAATCCTAAGGTTGGAAGAACACACATCCAAATAGGCAAGGCATTGTTATAACGCTGTAATTGTGCTTTCATAAGAGCCTGTTCCACCTTCTGAAGAGCTGTTTGGGCCTCGGGGGTCATCTGACGCGGGGAATTAAGATCAGGATTACCTTCCAATACAGCAAACAAGGGTTGTAATTCAAAGCGAGTCAGACTCAAATACGGTCGAAGCCAATTAATATCCCCAAGCAATTTCTGAAAATCATTCAAAGTTGTTAAATGATTAGTTCTAATTTCAATTTTCTGAGGTATTATTGTGGTCTTATTTATAACGGCTCCCAAAAAACTAATAGAATCTCCCTTTTGAATTTTTTCAGGGGCCAAATATAAACCTCTAGTCTCCAAAGTCATTGATAAATTTCCTAAAGCCTGCTCAAGCAGTGTCATGCTAGGGGCTGACAGCAAAACATCATCCATATAATGAATGATTTTAACATCCGGGAACTTCTCCCGTACTGGCTGTAAGGCAGTGTCAACATAAAGTTGACACATGGTAGGGCTATTGGCCATACCCTGAGGAAGCACGACCCATTGATACCTCTTATCAGGCCTTTCATGATTAATTGAGGGTAATGTAAAGGCAAACCTCTCTTTGTCTTTGCTATTCAATGGAATGGAAAAAAAGCAATCTTTTATATCAACAGCTATAACAGGCCACCCTTGCGGAATGGCTGTCAAGGCCGGTAGACCGCTGTATGGGTCCCATAATTTGCATTTGTTGATTTATTGCTCTTAGATCATGGAGCAAGCGCCATTTCCCTGATTTTTTCTTAATAACAAAAATAGGAGTATTCCAGGGTGATTGAGAGGGTTCTAGGTGTCCCAATTGTAATTGTTCCTCCACAAGTTGCGACGCTGCTTCCAATTTCTCCTTAGACAACGGCCACTGAGGAATCCACACGGGCATTGTGGTCTTCCATGTAATAGGAATCATTAACTCAGTGACCCCTGAGAAAAACCCAGCCCCCTGCGATTGGGGTTTCCCTGAGCTTCTATAGGAGTAGCAATACCTTGTAAATTTTTTCTTATCCCTCTGCCCGGTATAAAACCAGACCTGAGCATCATTTGCTGTGCAGCCTCGGAATAATCATTAGTAAGTTTTAATTTCATCTGGCTTTGCACATCCCTTCCCCACAGATTAAGTGGCAATCCTTCAACCACAAAGGGTTGAAACTTCCCTTTCTGATCTTCAAAAATCCAGGTCAGTGTTTTAGAGCTAATTTGGGGTGCTTTGGCATATCCTAAACCCTGTAAGGTCTGAGAGGAGGTCTGCAAAGGCCAGGATTTTGGCCAATAGGTGGCAGTAATAATACTGCGATTAGCCCCGGTATCAACCAGACCGGAAAATACCTTTCCTTCTATAATTAAATCCAGCATAGCTTCCAGATCCGCCTCCTCCTTGGGATTCAACTCATCCTGAGACAAATAAAGCGCTTTAAATTCATCTAAAAGTGGATACAATCCTGGCGTTGCATCCGATTTTTCTATTTGTTTTTCTCTTGGATCCGATTTTTCTGTTTGTTTTTCTCTCCTTTTCCTAGGAGTCTTAGGCCTAGCTACTGTAGTCCCTATATTTTCACTTTCCTAAACAAACATCTTACTAAAGTGAAAAAAACATACCTGGACTACTCACCGACGGTCCACTCCGTGTGTCGAGTTCTGAATCGGTCCCCCACGTGGGGTGCGAAGTTCCCGGGTTTCGGCACCACTTGCGGCGAGCCTCTTCTGACCAGCAGAAAGACAAGTCACCACACGCTAGATTCTTCTCGTATCACACTTTATTGGAGTACAGCTTGGTTATAGACAGATGGAAGGAAGACCCCGAGCTTTGTTCACACTGGCTTTTTATAATGCACTAGAACCTGTGGCAACCTGTGGTTGGCTGGTTAACTCAACCTGTGGTTGGCTGGTTAACTCAATCTGTGGTTGGCTGGTTACCTCAACAAGATATGTGCTGTTCACAATTTATTGGTTGCAATTCTGAGCCTTTATTAGCATATTGTCTCGTCGTGGCGCATGTGTGGCACATAGCCTTTGGGCTACTCCCTGATAAGCGTTATCTGCGACCAGCAGAACAACGGCTTCCACGTTATCTGCGGCATGGCAGAACAACGGCTTCCCACAACTCTTTGTTGTGGTGTGCAGGCTTCTCATTGCAGTGGCTTTTCTCGTTGTGAAGCACAGGCACTAGGCACGCGGGCTTCAGTAGTTGTGGCTCACGGGCTCTAGAGCACAGGCTCAGTAGTTGTGGCTCACAGGTTTAGTTTCTCCACGGCACATGGCATCTTCCTGGACCAGGGCTTGAACCCATGTCTCCTGCATTGGCAGGCAGATTCTTAACCACTGTGCCACCAGAGAAGTCCCCCAACTTATCCATTTTTACTTTTACTGTTCAATAGTATTAAGTATATTGATGCAGCTGTGCAGTCAATCACCAGAACTTTTTCATCTTGCAGAACTGAAACTGTATATTCATTAAGCAACAATACCCCATCCCCTACCAAAACTTGGTAACCAACGTTCTACTTTTGTCTCTATGAATTTGATTACTCTATGTACCTCATGTAAGTGGAACCATACAGTATTTGTCCTTTTGTGACTGGCTTATTTTCCTTAGTATAATGTCCATAATCTGCTTCTTTTTTGAGGCTGAATAACGTTCCATTTTATGTATATACCACATTTTGTTTATCCATTTATCCATAAATGGACATGTGGGTCCCTTCTACCTTTAGGCTATTATGAATGCTGCTTTGAAGGTGGGTGTAGAAATATCTCTTGAAGACACTGATCTTGGTTTTTTTCTTTTGTTATATACACCCAAAAGTGGAATTGCTGAATCATACAGAAATCCTCTCATTATTTGAGGAACTGCCATACTCTTTTCCATAGTGACTGTACCAGTTTACATTCACACCAATAGTATGAGCATTCCACTTTCTCCACATTTTCACCAATATGTGTTATTTTCCGGGTTTTCTTGATAGAAGGTGATCTCATTTTGGTTTTGATTTGTATTTCTTATGATTAGGAATTCTTTACATATTCTGGGTATTAATCCTTTATCGGATGTAAATGTTAAAAATCTTTTTTTTTTTTCCCCATTCGTTTACAGCCTTTTCACTTTATTGGTTCTGTCCTTTGATACACAAAAGCTTTTAATTTTGGTGTGGTCAAATTTAACTATTTTTACTTTCATTGCCTATACTTTGGTATCATATTTATCTAATGACTACCACATTCAGTGTCATGAAACTTTTTCCCTATGTTTTCTTCTAAGTTTTATAAGTTTAGCTCTAACATTTGGGTCTCTGATCCATTTTGGATTAATTTTTGTAAGGTGTAAGAGAAGGGTCCAACTTCAGTTTTTTGCATGTAGATATCCAGTTTTTCCAACACCATTTGTTGAAAAGCCTGTCCTTTCCCCATTGTATGTTTTTGGCACCTTTATCAAAAACATTTGACCATATATGTGAAAATTTATTTCTATTCCATTGCTCTGTATGTCTGCCTTTATTGATAGTACCACACAATTTTAATTATTATAGCTTTGTAATTTTGAAATCAGGAAGTATGAGTCGTCCAACTTTATGTTTTCTTTTTCAAGATTGTTTTGGCAATTCAGGGTCCCTTGAGACTTCATATGAATTTTAGGTTGGATTTTTTCTGTTCCTTCAAAAAATACTGTTGGGATTTTGATAAGGATTGCATTAAATCTGTAGATCACTTTGTGTAGTATTGACATCTTAAAAATATTAAGTCTTCCAATCCATGAACATGAGATGTCTTTCCATTTATTTGTGTCTTCTTTAGTACTTTCATTAATTTTTTTGTAGTTCTTATTTGTACAAATGTTTTGAATCTGTGCAAAAGTTTAATCTTTAGTATATAATTTTTTGTGATGCTATTGTAAATGGAACTGTTTTTAAATTCCCTTTTGGATTGTTCATTGAAGTTTTTCTTTTTTCGTATAGTTGATTTATAATATTATATTAGTTTCAGGTGTATCTGTTGTTCTATAAGTGTATTTATTAGATAAATACATATTTATTAGATAAATATGATACCAAAGTATAGAAGTGGAATGAAGTGGCCACTTTGGAATACCAAAGTTTCTGTTGTTCTATAAGTGTATTTATTAGATAAATATCATATTTATTAGATAAATATGATACCAAAGTATAGGCAATGAAAGTAAAAATAGTTAAATTTGACCACACCAAAACATGACCTCATGTTGACTAACAGTTTTTCTTGTTTTTTGCTTTTTTTTGTCTTTTATACCTACTGATTTTCTGCCTAGTGTACTATCAATTATTGAGGGGGAATATTGAAATCTCCAACTTTATTTGATGAGTTACAGTGCCATTAGGTTTTGTTTTATGTACTTTGAAGTTCTTTTTCAGGCATACAACTGTTTAGCATTATAATGTCCTCTGAATTAAATGAACCTCTCTTGTCATTATGAAATGACTCCCTAAAAAGAGTGAACTAAATAAATTAAAATGACAGGTGAATTAAAGGAGTTGGTAACATTTCTGAATATGGAAAGAGAAAGATGGTAAAACAAAGATAAATTCAACCCTAAATACAATGCCAAGCCCAGAGAACAGAATAACTATTACACCATGACTATTTTAGTCAAGTAAGAACTTCTATGGCCCCCAATAAATATCCTCCTTTTTTTTCTCTCTGAATCATGAAGGAGTACAAACCAGAGTTAGCAATATGAATGAGAGAGTATAGAAGAGCAAGCTTGAGAAAGAAAAAAGCCTATCATAACTCCTTTTTCTTCTAAAAGAGGGTACCCTGCCAAAGACTGAGTTGAGCTTTATCATTAAATAAAGTTTATAAAATTTAATTATTCATTTGTACTGGCATTATTAACTACTGACCTGACACTACTTTTATGACTACAAATGATTGTAGGAATTTATGTTATCTAAAAGTGTACATAGAAGCTATAGAACTTTCTCTGATTTGCCTAAAAAATCAGAAGTGAATTTGATCACACTATGAAAGACAGAAATCAAATCATTCCTGGCTTTCTTTCAAAATCTTGCTTTTAATCTAACATTTACATTTATTTTGATGTCTTTCCAATTTTGCCTTTGGCTTTTTCCTGGACTTCCTTGATCTGACCTGCCTCTTATTAGATGCCAGTTTTTGTAAATTCTACAAAACTACTTCCTTCTCATCTTTGAAGCATCTTTAATTGTCAATGAGATGACAGAGTTTAAGTCAAGACAGGAAATGAAACTCAGAGTCCAGCTTTTACTGGCTTTTCATGTAAGGCAGTTAGCAAGGATTTTGATTGAGGAGCTTTATTTTGAAAAGAAGGATATTACCAGGTTACTTATTAAAGACTTTTGAAGAGGCCTCAAAAAAGCATCCTTCTGGGGCTTCCCTGATGGCGCAGTGGTTGAGAGTCTGCCTGCCAATGCAGGGGACACGGATTCGTGCCCTGGTCCGGGAAGATCCCACATGCCGTGGAGCAGCTGGGCCCGTGAGCCATGGCTGCTGAGCCTGCGTGTTCGGAGCCTGTGCTCTGCAATGGGAGAGGCCACAACAGTGAGAGGCCCGCATACCACAAAAAAAAAAAAGCATCCATCTTTCCACATTTTTTGCCTCCCTATTCTTCAGTTGACAATAAAAAAATTGAGTTTAGCTATATAAACATCATACTAATCACATTCATTTATGCAAGCTGCTTAACATTGTGCCTAATTACCGTGAAGCACAATAAGGATTAGTTGCATTATTAAATATGCTAGATAATTTTGCTGTAAATTGTATTGATTAAAACCCTAAATCCTGCTCATATATGTTCAGACATCATATTATGTTGCTCAGGAAGCACAGTTATCTACTCACAACTTGGAAAAGAAAGCCCATACTTTCCTTCTTTTTGTCATTTTCTATCCTGCCACTCGAAGTTCTCTTAATGGCCCACATGGCCTTTTATTCACAAGTAGATGGCTCTAGCATGCTGAGGACATGTGTAGGCAGTAGCTTCTTTTTTTTTTTTTTAATTTTTATTGGAGTATAGTTGATTTACAATGTTGTGTTACTTCAGGTGTCCCTTGGACTTTCCTTATCTACCCTCTTTCTAGGCCATGGGATTTCTCAGGCTATGTTATAAGCCCTCTTTCTTTTTCATTCAAGGAGAGTGTAGAGCCTTCTCATCTTTACTCATGGCTTTATGTTTCATCTGTATGTAAAAGGTTATAAATCTTTACCTTCTATCCAGATTGCTTCATTCCACTTCTATTTCTCAACTCTGATAAATCCACATCTCCATTTTGAAGATTCAGAAGCATTTCCAAATTAAGGTATCCAAATATTCCACATGAAACCCTCAACCTGTAGTTGTTATTATCTCAGTAAATAGTACCATTTATTTCACTCATTGAATAGATCTTAATTCAGTGCCTGCTATATAAAAGACATTGATTCAGGCACTAGGTAATAGCTTTAAACAGAATGACCCTGCCTTTATGGTGCTTATGCCCCAATATGTCCAATTTCTCAAGTCAAACAATTAGGAGTCTCTTAAGAATTCATTTTCACTTTAACCTTTTAGATTTAACCTCCAACCTACATATCAAATGAGTCTACTTCTCTTATTTTCCACTGCTACCACAGTTGTTCAAGACCCTACTTTGAATTTTTCGGTGGTTTCCTATTTCACTTACACCAGATTTTAACCAAGACCTTTATGGTCCTGTAAAATTTAGCCCCTACTCAAGGGGGAGAAAGAGAGAAGAAGGGAGTAAGGAAGAGTGAGATGGGAGCTCTTTCCTTTTTTTTTTTCTTTTCTCTTCTATGGAAACCTAGATAATTTTCTAATTTTGTATTTTTCTGATTCTTTCTTGCTGTCATCATATATTCTTTTGTGGATTTTCCTTACTTGTTAATGAATAAATATTAACACACATTGTGTTCTAGTTAGGATATAGACTAGACTTCTGTGACAAGAACACTCCTCTGTTTAATAAAATCACTCTGTAACAAGAATACTTTGTGCTTAAGAAGACAGAAGTTTCTTTCACATGGAAGTGTCCAGAGATAAACTTCCCATAGCTGTTGAGGCAGCTCTATCATCCTTGATATGCTGCTTTCATGTCCAGGTTCATGGTAGTGCTTTTGTTGCTGCCTTTCCAGTGAGAAGGGAGAAATAGGTGGGGAGAAAGAAACTTTCATTTTTAAATAGTACCATCTAGAAGTTGCACACGCATCCCATTGACCTAAACTTAGTCACATAGCTATGTCTGTCAATAGCTACAATAAGATGCTGGAAAATATAGTTTTAGTTGAATAACTATCTAGCAGCTAAAACACATTGGAGAAATGGATTGACGTTCCATCACTAAAAGAACAGAGGGACAGTGACTCCTGGGAATGAATCAGTAGGCTGTATCCCAATTAGACCTTTTACAAACTTTGCTTTGTAGAAATTTTGCATTATTTTTGTCTCTTCTTTCTGCTTTTCCTTGTCTGTTTTAAGCATGAAGCATAGTGTATTAATCAGTCAATGTGCATGACCAAATGAATATTTCAAGAAGGACCTCTCTGAGCCAAATTTTTAATTTAGTAAATCATAATTTTTAAAGTATAGCACATCTTAAATTCTAAAAATAGTAGTTTATTTATAGAACACAAGAACTGTAGAAAATATTGCTATGAAATTGGCACAAATTTTGTCTTTCAAGAAGAAAATGATGACCAAGCTTCATGCAAATTTAATCTCATTTCTCATCTGTCTTCATATTCATTAAAAATTAGCCACACAGATTTCTAAGTAAAGATGATAGTGGGAAGTCAAACTGTAGATTTTCCATACACCACATATACTTAAATAATTCAGATATCAAAAATAAATAAATAAAAGTAAAGTCTCTAGTGATTGTTAAACAAGAAAAATACCTCAGCTGTATGCCATAAACTTTTAAGAAGCAAAAGTCCAAGGAAAAGAGAAGAAAGATTCTAACACAGAGTAGTGATACTTTTTATAAAGCTCCCATTTACCAAAAGTGGAATTGCCACATCAAGAGGATATTGAAAATTGTTACTACATTTCCCCACATTCTAATAGAAATTTATAGATTGGTTGAATAAGTATGATGACACAGCAAAAACTGCTTCTGTAATTTTACAAGCAAACTGATGAAAGTGAATGAATAGAAATGGTTTCATCCTGAATTGGAAGAGTAATCCTCATCTTGAGAGTATTTCTCTATGGGAATAAAACAGTCTCCTTCTAGGTAGAATAAACCCAGGAAAGGATATTTAACAAATTCCCAGAAGAGTCGACATAGATTAGGTTGTCCACAGCCAGCTCTAGCTGAGTTCTTTCCCTCTCTATAGATAGTTTTGGTTTAGGGTACTGAGTAGATTCTCAACTTGTGAGTGAGAAGTGAAGATAAACATCTCAAATGATGTGGAAAGTGCAAGAAGAAAAAGACATCCCTAGATCAAAGCCAGTAGATTAGCTGAATTGAACTTTCCGGGAATAAAAGAAAACCATATGGCCTGAAAGAAGCAAAAGTATAAGGCAACAACAAATGTATTAAAAGGAAAGGGGAGTCTAAGAGTTAGATGAAAATATCTAGCATTAAATAATACATAACCCAAGAAATAGAAGAAAATTCCCTAATGCTGACTTCATACTATAGAATAACTTAATGAGATAGTGAATTTTATAAGGAAGGGATAGTTGAGACATCATACATTCAAACAACAGAATGAGATTAACATGGAAACTGCAAAACTGAGGAAACAAAAATAACATCAATATAGAACAAAAAATAAAAAAGAAACTGAAAGGAAGGTAGTAGAGACCAGTGACTTTTTATTTACTGATAGAGGAAAAACATTGAGTTAATAACTAGAAATCAAAGACAGGAAAGGATAAAGAGGTCACATCAACTCACAAGAAGTTTAATAGAGAAGACAGGAAAAATTGTACTGTGAAAGAATAATTGAAATTCCCAATGGGTGGAACAAAAAGCTGAACACAAACACACATGCCATTTCTCCCTAGAGAAATCATATCTTCAAGGCCAATATTACAATGATTGGAGTATTGCCATTATAAAAATTGTCTTATTGAGAGGTTTCCATGCTCATCTATTTTCTAAAATATTATTCTTGTTTGAGTATTTTAGTAAGATACATTTAACCAGAATCTCTAGAAGTATTAGCATATCATTTTTCAAATAGTAAAGCCATCTTGTTTCAGTCAAAACTAGTGATCCCAATGCTTTTGCTAATCATGACAATTTTTTACTAATTTCAAAAGGATATGATCTTACATTAATCAGTAAATCCATTGATAGAACTGTTTTGTTTCAGAATTTTTTCATTATTTTCTAAGTACAGAGTCTGATAGAAACTACAAAAAGCTCCTAGAAATAATAAGGATATAAGATAAATATATAAAAATGTATTGTATGTCTCTGTAGACTAGCAGTGAATGTTTAGACACTAAAATAAAAATAATTTAGAATAGTATAAAAACACACTTATTGAGTCTTCTGAACCAGGACATGTAAAAATGTCACCATTTACTTATGTCTCTTTTAAATTTTCTCAACAATGTTTTGCAGTTTTCAGTGTATAGGTCTTGCATATTTTTCATTAGACTTACCACAAAGTGTTTCATATTTGTATATCCAAAATAAGTTGTGCACGACCTATACACTGAAAACTATAAAATCTCACTTAGTGAAATTTTTTAAAAGATCTAAATAAATGGGACTGTAATGAGTTCATATTTCTAAAGACTCAATATTGTCAAGATGTCAGTTCTTTCCAAATTAATCAATAGATACAGTTCAGTCTCAATACAAGTCCCTTCAGGGACTTCAAGACTTACTATAAAGCTACAGTAATCAAGACAGTATAGTATTGGTGAATGAATAAATAGTTCAATGGAACATAATAAGACAGCTCAGAAATAGAACCATTTACATATTGTCAACTGATCTTTGACAGAGGAACAAAGGCATTACAGTGTAGCAAAGGTAGTTTTTTCAATAGATGGTCCTCAAACAACTGGACATTCAAATGCAAAAAAATTATTAATCTAGACACAGACCTTATATACTTAAAAATGTACTCAAGATAGATCTTAGACTTAAATATAAAAATGAAAAATTATAAAACTCCTAGAATATATCATAGGAGAAAACCTAAATGACCTTGGGTTTGGTGATGACTTTTTTAGAGATAACACCAAAGGCATGAAAGAAAAAAAATGAGAAGCTGGACTTCATTAAAATTAAAAACTTCTGCTATATAAAAGACACTTAACAGTGATTTAGAAGGCAAGCCACAGACTAGAAGAAAATATTTGCAAAAGATATATCTGATAAAGGACTGTTAACCAAAATATACAAAGAACTCTTAAAACTCAACAATGAGAAAACAACCTGATAAATAATTGGGCTAAAGACCTTACTGACACCTTGCCAAAGAAGATATACAGATGGCAAATAAGCATATAAAAATTTGGTCCAGGGCTTCCCTGGTGGCACAGTGGTTGAGAGTCTGCCTTCCAATGCAGGGGACACGGGTTCGTGCCCCGGTCCGGGAGGATCCCACATGCCGCGGAGCTGCTGGGCCCGTGAGCCATGGCTGCTGAGTCTGCACATCCGGAGCCTGTGCTCCGCAACGGGAGAGGCCACAACAGTGAGAGGTCCGCGTACCACAAAAAAAAAAAAAAAAAAAAAAAAAATTGATCTACATCATCTATCATCATGGAAATGCAAGTTACAAGATACTACTTCACACCTATTAGAAAGGCCAGAATGCAGAACACTGACAATACCAAATGCTAGCGAGATTGTGCAGCAACAGGAGCTCTCATTTGTTGCTAGCAGGAATGCAAACTTAACAGCCACTTGGGAAGACATTTTGGTGTTTTCTTATAAAACTAAATATACCCTTACCCCAATGAGTTTACTAAAATGAGTTGAAAAGTTACGTGCACACAAAAACCTACAACAGATGTTTATAGAACTTTATTTATAATTGCCCAAACTTGGAAGCAGCCATGGTGTCTTTCCATAGGTGAATGGTTAAATAAATTGTGGTACATCAAGAAAATGGAATATTATCCAGCACTAAAAAAAATGAACTAACGAACCATAAAAATAAATAGAGGAAACTTAAAAGCATATTAGTTAATGAAAGAAGCTAATCTAAAAGACTATATGTTGTGTAATTCCAACTATATAATATTCTAGAACAGGCAAAAATATGGAGACCATAAAATGGTCAGTGGTTGCCAGGGGTTAAGGTTATGGGGAAGGAAGTGTAAATAGGTGAAGTGCTGAGGATTTTAGGGCAGCAAACCCATTCTGTGTGATACTACAATGGTGTATACCTGTCATTATGCATTTGTCAAAAGCCATAGAATGTATAACACCAAAAATGAATCCTGATGTAAACTATGCATGGACTTTGGGTGATAATGATATATCAACTAAAATTCATCAGTTTTAACTGTTTATTTCTCTGGTGGGACATGTTGGAATGGAAGAGTCTATGCATGTGCAGAGGCAGAGAATATATAGGGAATTGTACTATGAACCTAAAACTGCTCTAAAAAAAGAATCTAGTTTTGGAAATTGACAAACTGATTCTCAAATATATATGTAAATGACAATAACCTAGAATAACCAAAACTACTGAGATAAAGGATGAACACTACCTTATTTCAAGATTTGTTTTAAATTACCTTAACCAAGACAGTGTTACTGGCATAAGATAGACAAATTGAATAATGGGACATAATAGAGCGTACATAAATAGCCCTAATCACATATGGATGACTAATTTTCAGCAAAGGCAATCAAGTGGTAAAAAGTCTTTTCAACACATGGATGGAATAATTGGATATTCATATGTTTAAAAATAAACTTCAATAAAAACTTTGCACTGTGTAAAATAAATAACTGAGAATGGATAATAGATCTAAATGTAATAGCTAATATTTCACAACTTGTAGAAAAAAATTGGAGAAAATATTTGTGATTTTGGCTTAGGCAAAGAATATTTAACATATAACATCAAAAGCATGCTCCATGAAAAGTAAACTGATAAATTAGATTTAAGCAACAATTTAAACTTCCTGTTTTCAGTAGACACTGTTAAGAGAATGGATAGTCGAATTACAGACTGCAAGAACGTTCAGTAAATTATTTATTTTCAGTTCCTAAGCACATAACATCATCATCATCATCATCATCAATCTATTATTTATTTTTTTATTGCCATATGCCTGGTACTGTGCTAAATGTTTAACATGCATTATTTCATTAAATTATTTGAACAGTCCTATAAGGAAGATATAATTTTCCTTAATTTACACATGAATAAAGAGATTTGAAGGATTAGGTAAATTACTTTGGGTCAAAGAGCTAAAACATCTGAATATGAATATGCATTTAATCTTCTCTTCCCCTACTACCTGATAAAATAAAGCCCCACAATTATTGACTGATGTAATAATTCTTGAATTGAACACAATGAGAAATGAAGACTCACTGGCCACTCAACAAGTCAGCAAAAACAGAGCTTAGTGATTGAACTGCAATGCACTGACTAGTCCAGAGCACACGTATTGTATTATACATGTGTCAGTCTTAAATATCCAGATTATTTATTTGCCCCTTCCTCTCTCACTCCCAGACTACCAGTACAGTGCTCTCTTCTTCTTTTCCTTGCTTTTCCTTCTACAAAGTGATGCGATTGCCATTTAGGAGGAATTTTAATACCCTAAACATCACTTACTTATCAGTACATTAGTGTATCACACAGCCTACCAGATTCTCACTAGATTTTAAACATACATATGCAAAATACTGAAAAATGGAAGTTACTAACTTTTGTGGGTTTTGTCCTCCCTCTCCTATTTGGAAATATTCATTCAAATGTATACTTTTTCCCAAGAAAAAAATAGAGGGATTCATAAAATTGGATCCATTTAGACTAAATTCTTACCAGAGAATTTTTAAAGATGCAGTTAAGATAAATACAATTAGAATTTCTTAGTGACTACTACGATGGATAAAATTATTTAGAAAATATGACTGTGCCCAGATGGTGTGTATTTACTTCTCTCTGCTCAGCAGTTCCTGCTTTTTCGAATGTGTTAACACAATGTGAATTTCACTTTACTAATGGTATCAAATCTGAATGAATGTGAAATAATGGCTCCTAATTGTGCCAAAAGACCTTCCTGAATTAGCCCATCTTCCAAACAGCTTCTACTTTGGTTTCATATTTAGGCTCTCAGCAGTTTTAACTCATATCTATGGCAGTGTGAATTGCATTACTTTTCTATATTTTGTAAAATATTGGCTGACTTTCCCGAGTGAAACTCTCTTTTTCTCTTTATTTAGCAGAATCCAAGTAATTAAAATGCATTTCCCCTTCACTTTTATTTAATCTTTCTCAAGGTGCTTTTATCTGACTGAAAAATAATGCTTTCAGTTTTCTTACAGATCAAAATATCCTAGTAGAAACTTTCACAGTTACAGAATAGGTTTTACGTTACAGCTTTATATATTTTCATGGGACCTTAGACTAATTCACAAAATATAAAAGAGTAAATTATTTGTCCACTTTTTGGAATGCATGGGAGAAAAGAGGCTTGGATATCTACCTAACATTCATGTATTCCTCTTCATAAACTCAGACTTGTTAGACATCTGTCCCAGGTAAAAAGTAAACTTTGTGATTACTAAAAACACTTCCAGTGAGAGAGATACTGTACTTTCTAAATGGACTGCATACTGCTCAAAACATCAAGTGGCTAATTTGTTTGATACAGACAGGAATCAATCCAATTAAAAAAATAAAAATAAAATAAAGCCTTAATAGATACAAAGTCAAAACATATTAGCAATTTGACATGAGGCATATATTTACATAGAAATATAAGGAAACATGTTCAACCTCATCAGTAGTCCAATTAAAACTGATTAGGTTGATCTCCCATCTGCTAAATTACCTGGCATTACTAATAATACTGGTAAGAAAATGGTGAGACTACTATACTTGGTTACTATTGGAGCATATAACCCTCCATTTATTTAAGACATTTATTAAACACATATGCTAAGCATTGATGACACATCAGTAAACAAGAAGAATAATAAGGCTCCTGCTGTCATGGAAAGTTAAAGTTAAATAATTAAATAAAAATAGGTACAAATTTCCTTCCATCTTAAAAGGTACCTTTTTCCTCTTTTAATTCAAATAAAGTTTAGAATTTGGGAATATATTTCTGTGAATGGATTTTGTCTTACAATCACATATTGAATATGCATGCAACTTGTAAGTCAAGTTTCTTCCCTTCTGCAGATATTAATATAAATTAATTAATTAGTTAATATAACTGAGGAGTTAGCATGATTTATCTAAAATAATTCAAAGAATAATAAAAATTATGTTCAGAAAAACCTTTATTGTCTAAATATTTAAAATACTCTAATGTTCTTGTTCACCATCCATTTAGACCTTAAGGTAATTCAGGTAAACAATGAGGCATAGAAAGTAATGAGGAAAACTCTGTACAGTTTTTGAGAATAGTGCCTTAATTCATGATATCCCCCAATATCCTTCACTTTTTATAATGTTCTCTGATAAATATATTATTAAAACTAAAAAGTTCCGTAGGCCATTAATTTTGGACTGGGACCTAACAAATTCTGGGCCTACTGTGAGAAGTGGTGTGCTGCAGTGGGTAAAACACTGACTCTAGGGTCAAGCATCTTGCATTGAAATCTCAACTCTCACATCTGCTTTGTGAATTTAGGCAAAATACTTTCTAAGTTCAGTTGTTTTGTTTGTTTTTAATTTGTATTATAGTAATGATAGTAATGATAAAAGCTACATTAGTCCCCTACATTAGCAGGGGTTTTCATTTTGTTTATTGCTATATAGTCAGAGCCTAGAATGGTGCATTGCAGATAGAAGATGTTCAGTTAAATACTGTTAAATAAAGTAATCAACTTATAAGTGAATAATAAAGTCCAATTCATAACATTCATGTGAAAAGTAAGTTGTAATGTTAATTAAGATTAAGCACTTAGCAGTTCATGTAATACAACATTTCATTTCTTTTATGTCCTCTGGGTTTTGAAGTTACATTTTGTACTTTATTATGCATTGGTCAAGGATGTATAGAGGAATTATATTGTTTATGTGATTGTGTAGATACACCCATTTTGAATTCCTATAGAAAATACGCAGTGACCAGACATAATAATAATCACAGCAATTCACTGACATGTTACACTCTGTTGGTACATTGATACCTATCAGACACATTTAGGACCATTGGGAGATCTCAGGGACAAAGACATTATCCTAATAGATGTCATTCCTACTTTAAAGTCTACAAAAAAATATTTTATAAATTATGCAAGGTTTTTAAAATATACATTATAGAAGTAATCATTGAAGCACGATTTAAAAATAGAAAATAAAATCTATACGTTTCAGTCTTCTTAAGATTCACTATCTAGGGACTTGCCTGGTGGTCCAGTGATTAGGACTCACGAGCTCCCAATGCAAAGGGTGTGGATTTGATCCCTGGTCAGGGAACTAAGATCCCACATGACTCGCAGCCAAAAAAAAATAAATAAATAAAAATCACTGTCTAAGCTTAAATTTAAACATAAGCCATTTCATTTTCATATTTCTTTTGTGTCAGTGTAAACTTATAAAGTCTTTTTGGAAGTCAGTTTAGTGGTATTCAGCCAAATATTAAACCATGAGTACATTTTGAGCCCCCCAAACATTTTATGCATGAGTCTGTTCTATAGGGATATGTAAATGCATAAGGATATAATGCATTTCTGTATCTGTACATATGTGTGTGTTTACAAAAGCTATGAGAACTTGGAAAATGTAAATGTGCATCAATCTTTAGGGGACTAATAAAACATATTTTAGGATGCCCAATATTTAGAATAATATGTAGTCAATTAAACAAATAAGATGTACCTAAATTTACAAAATAGAAAAAACTCCAAGACAAAGGAATATATATATGTTGTATATGTGTGTATTATATATGTGTATAAATTATATATGTTATATATATAAACACACACATTCTATTTCCTTATAAAATTATTTTCTTCATATATGATATGTATATTACATTTATAGAGATAATAAACCTTCAAATATGAGTGTGTTCATTTAGGTGGGAGGGTTAGTGGGAGAGTGTTATGAGTGAGCTTTGATGTAAATTCATGATCCTAAGCATACACTTACAACTGTAAAACTGTTAAGATGGTTACAGTTAGAGTGGGGATTCTGGGAAAGTGATGAGTAGGAAGAGTTATTTTTAGTTTTTTCTGTTTATTTCCATATGGTTGAATGTTTTCCAGAGAATATTTTCACATATACCCATGTAATTTAAAAAGAACCAAAAATAGAATTAACAGTTCTTATTATTATTCTTTAGAACATTAATTTATTAATTTGTCACATTAAATACATATATTATTAATGAAAAACATTGTCTGCTCTCACCTACCTCCCAGTCTGATTTTGGTAGATCAGGAAGCATTTAGGCTTTCTCCCACCAACTCCTCTAGATTTAACTTCTTTCTTTGCCTCAGTTCCTCTTCTGAATGGGAAAGTGCATGGTGGGGAGGGGAATTTTTATGTTTCCTATTTCTTCATTTAGAAGTCTTTGGAACACTTAAATTGTATTAATCTATTAATCATATTGTAGAATGACAGTCAAGATATTGATTGTTAGATGTAAAATTCAATAATTCTGTTTATCAAAATAGAATATATTTATCTCCCTACCCTGTGTTCTTCCCTCTGCTAGGTAAAGGAAATACTTTATATAAGTCAGGGTTTCACAAACTTAGCATTCATCACTTATCAGGCTTCTCAACTCAGCAGATTTCTGAGCCCCTCTCAAAGTATCTATGATTAGGTTTTCCTGGGTTGGAATGGATTAATTATCATTTTAGTAAGTCCCCAGATGTTCTGAGACTGTGAATTCAGGCACCATACTTTGACAATCAGTGGTATAAGTAAAAGAGAGGAAATAATTCCAGACTTCATGGAATTTATAATCTAGCTAGGGTTGTATTCATTTTCTATTATTGCTGTAACAAATTACAGCAAATTTAGTGGTTTAAAACAACACAAATTTATTATCTTAAAGTTCTTGAGGTCAGAAATCTAAAGTGGTTTGGTAGGACCATGTTCCTTTTGGAGGCTTGAGGTGAGAATTTTCTTTTTCCAGTTTCTAGAGACTTCATGCATTCCTTGGCTCATGACCCTATCTTCAAGGCACAGTGTTTTCATCTCTCTCTCTCTCTCTTTCTCTCTGTCGCTCGCTCCTACCTTTGTCATCACTTCTTCTCTGGTGCTGATCCTCCTGCCTTTCTGTAATAATCGCATTGGAACTACTCCAAGATATTCCTTCCATCTTCCTTATCTTTTGCTCTGTAAGGTAACATATTCAGAGATTTTTGGGATTAGGATGTGGATATGACACGTTCTGAACCATAGAAAAGCATACTTGTAGGTATGGTGATAAGTTGAAAGTAGCGTTGAAAGAGAAGATAAAAAACTATATAAATGTGTGTGTGTGTGTGTGTGTGTGTGTGTGTGTGTGTGTGTGTTATTGCTTTCGGAGAACCAGCCAACGAATCAAATGTACAACCTTGGCTAACTCAGTAGATCTCTTTGAACATTTATTTCATTGAAAATGGAGTGATTGATTCAGTGATTTCTAAAATAACTAGTAGTTATTAATGGGATTCTACAGCTAGGGACTAGCTCTGATGTTTTTATGACAGTCAAAGGTAAAATAGGTGCTAATTTAAAATACACAAATAGTCAAGATTTCAGGGTTTCTGTCTTTATATTTCAGTATATGTTTCTTTTCTTTTATAATGTAATTTCTGTTTGTACAATTTTGCTATGTTTGCCTGAAAAAATGTTGCCTTTCTCGTAGCAGAAGCCCATTTTAGATGGCATCTAACATACAATCAAGCATATAGAGATTGCAAGGATAAAAATATATATATTAAATTAAGTTGATAAGTTGCATTCTTTTTTTTTCATTTTTTTAAACATTTATTTATTTATTTTTGGCTGTGTTGGGTCTTCATTGCTGTGCACGGGCTTTCTCTAGTTGTGGAGAGTGGGAGCTACTCTTCATTGCAGTGCACGGGCTTCTCATTGCAGTAGCTTCTCTTGTTGCGGAGCACAGGCTCTAGGCGCACAGGCTTCAGTAGTTGTGGCTCAAGGGCTCTAGAGCACAGGCTCAGTAGTTGTGGCACACAGGCATGTGGGATCTTCCCAGACCAGGGATCGAATCCATGTCCCCTGCATTGGCAGGCAGATTCTTAACCACTGCACTACCAGGGAAGTCCCAATAAGTTGCATTCTTTATACAGATCTTCAGAGTACTGTGCCAGTAAAGAGAGACATGGTTTTCCCAATCTTCAACAGAGACATACAACGTGAAGAAGGCTTCTTGGGGCAGTGCAGAGAACTGGATGGTAAGGTAGTTGGGGTTTATTTCAAGGGGTTGAATGAGGAAACTCTGAGACTTTGTAAATTTTTTCTTAGCTAGTGGATTTTTAATCAAAATTCAAATGGGAAGATGATTCCATAAAAGAATTTAATTCAGTCTTGGTAATCCCATTCACAAGCAGAGACATGGTGACACTTTTCATGTAGTGAAATTTGTTTCACTAAATTCCAAAGGGACTGAAATGTCCCAACAACAACCAAAACCATTAAACATGTGAATTCGTTAATGTAAACTATAAGGTTTTAATATTTCTACTCTAATTTGTGTAAATGTGAGATTTGCTGTAGCAACACAGTGGTGTTTTCAGTATATTTTTAACCTTTATTAAGTACCACTAGAGGGCAGGGTTATTTCTCAATTTTACTTAAATTGATTTCCTAAATTACGAGATTAACAAAATAGCATCATACTTACATTTTTGTTAACTTTTATTGAAAGGCAATTTTTATATTATGGCATTTTCAGATTAACTTCATTCTAATCAGTTAAGATCTTTTTTAAAAATCTCAAATTCCATTCTACTTCACAAATTATTTTACACATTTAAAAAAGACATTAACAGTTCAAGGACAGATGCTGTTTTAAGTTTGAACAATCCCTGGTTTATTCAAGTATAGGAGAAGATGATTTTTGTTTTTTGGGGATTTTTTTCAGTCAAGAAGGACATCAAGGGAAATAACAGTGAAATTATAATATATTATATTGTCAAAATATCATTTTAGATTCAACAAGTCATTAAATATTTCTTAATTATGGACCATTTTTTAGGCCCTGAGGGTGTTCATAGTAAGACATGTTATTGTAGATATTATTTTCTTTTGAAAACTGACCTTTATTCCCCTTTCCAGAAATGAATTTGAGTACTTCCTATGTGCTTATGTACTTACTTCCATCTCAGAATGTAAAACATTGTGCTAGAATTGCCCTCACAAGACTTGTGAGCTCTTTGGGCACAGATTCAAAATTTTGTCCACATTGTAGGTCAGCAAGCAAAATAGGACTTGCCAGAGAATAGATACTCAATAGAAATTTGCGTCTTTATTTTAATATGGTAGAAAAAAAATCAATGAAAAATTAATTATTTACTATAGTAATATCTGTACTGTGTATTATTTTATTTTATTCAGTTTCACATCAATGTAGTATTGATTTTAAAATGATGTATGGAGAAAAGTTAACCAACAACAACTTGGTTCTCAATTCAATTCAGCAAGCATTTCTTGGGGACCTAATATGTTTCTTGTATTATGCCCAGTGCTGAGCATAAAAAGATTTAAAAAATAGTCTCAGCCCTTAAAGGACCAGTGTAAATAAAAACACATAAAACAGGTAACTTTAATGTTCGTAAGTGAGATAAAGCATTTTGTTCAACTTACAACTGATTTTCAGGCCAGCTAAGAAAAAAAGTGTCATGTTCAACTTTTGGATTATGTAGCTACACAGGAAATTGGAGAACAAATGTTTTGCCAAATGACTCTGTAACATAATAAATTCAAGCTATATCATTAAATGATATGTAATATAAAGCATGATATCAAAATAATGGGTGGATAACAAGAGTGCTCTTGGGCAGTGATAGCCTTTAAGAAGTGCTACTTATTTGGCCTGCCAGCCCTGGCCTCAAAACCTTGTGTAACAGTAGCCACAGAGTCCGTCAGATTCGAAAACTCTTCTTGTTGATACTAGAAAATAATTTAGGAAATTTCAAGGATATCTGTATCATGTGTATTTATTCATTCAAGTGTTTGCTTATACTGCATATTTATATACTGTGTTAAATATATTCAGAAATATATACACACAGACACATTCATACACACGCACATAATAGCAACTACAAACACTATTTAGTTTTAATGTTAGGAGATTATGTGTTTAAAATACTCAGACCCTTCTTTATAAACATCTGATGAAACTGTAAGCCAGATCTATACATATCATTATAGTCTAATTCAAATCTTCCCCTTTTCTCTTAACTTGTTTTCTGTCATTTGCTGAAATACATGTGTCCGTGACGTTTGGTTTACACAGTCTTCCTTATTATTTGGTTATATTTTTGTATCAGAGCTATGTCTACTTTTATTTGTTGTACGTTTTATATTTTAAATTACAGGGTCTTCAGATACTATGTTTTTTTTTTTTCCTTCAGATATTTCTGTTTATGTTTGATCTTGTACTGATTTATGATAATTCAGGAAGATTGAGGTGAACACATATATGAAGTGGTAGTCCATAAATATTACTCTGGGAAATGAAGTGAAAATTAATTGGACTAAGCAGACTGGGGTGAAAAAACAAAAGGGTGGCTTAAGATTGGAGAATCTTCTTATTAAAAGAACAGGTCAAGTATAGTGGGAATAACAACAACAATAAAGAAGCTGTAATTATAAAGTATTATAATCAGAGACAGGTTTTTAAATTTCAGTGTTAATCAGCTGTCTGATTAAAAGAAGAAGGAAAAAAACTTTCTCTCTGTTGCCAGGACATTTCATGGAGTGAGGGATACTTTCGGAGGGTGGCTTGAGTTTCTCTACTCTGAATTTTAAGGACTGTACTTTATCCTGACTTCCCATTTCACCATGTCCTTTACAAGTAGCAGGAGTTAGAACTGTACTTGAGGTCCTCAAGCACTTGTGATATATTGTATATAATATATGAAACATATTATATTATTAAATATATTATTAACATATAAGTATATATAATTAATTATATATACTTATATATATGTATGGGAAAAAACTTGATGGGACACTGTTTCTTTTTTTCCTGCATTTTCCTGTTGTAGTAGGAAATAATTATTTTTCTAAATTAAGCAGCTCATACTATTGTGAACACTGGAATGATTGCTTTTGTCCTTGAGTGCATTTACTAGCACATGAGGGTAAATATTTAGAGCAATGCATAGGGATTTAGCCTTGTGATTCCCATTATTGTGAAGAAAGGTAAATATTTACAGTATATTTATCCGATGATGTTTGTACTAGGACTCAGTATAATGAAATGAAACAACTATATAAAAAAAAGTTATCTGAAGCCTTGAATAAATTTATGACAACATGATGTAGGAGACATTATGGCTTCCTACTATCTTTGGATGCACTAACATAATCAGTCTAAATATAGCCAACACTCGAAAGACAGACAAAATTGAAGTAATGAGTAATCCATAAGTGGTTTAAGAAATGTGATATTTTAAAAAAAATGTGGAAAAAGGGGAACTGTTAATTACAGTGCTCCACATTATTCCATAAACATAGAGAGCCAGCATGATAATTTTGCTGATTCTTTTTTTAAAAAACACAATATGTTACACACTCTGCCAGTATAGAAATATAAGTAAATTTTCCTTAAATGATATGTTCTGAGGATGTATGATGTTAGCAGAAGATAAGAATATATTATTATAGCATAGCCTCTGTTTTTAGGATAAGTAAATCATGCCATTTTTGCTTTCTCTCTTTTTAAATTCACAGTCATAATTTGAAGGGATTAAAAGCTCTGGTTTTTATTTTATTTTATTTTTTTAAGATCCATCCATTTTATTTATTTATTTTTAACATCTTTATTAGAGTATAATTATGTTAAAATGATGTGTTAGTTTCCGCTTTATAACAAAGTGAATCAGCTATACATATACATATATCCCCATATCTTCTGCCTCTTGCATCTCCCTCTCACCCTGCTAACCCACCCCTCTAAGTGGCCACAAAGCACCGAGCTGATCTCCCTGTGCTATGCGGCTGCTTCCCACTAGTTATCTATTTTACATTTGGTAGTGTATATATGTCCATGCCACCCTGTCACTTTGTCCCAGCTTATTCTTCCGACTCCCCATTTCCTCAAGTCCATACTCTACGTCTGCGTCTTTATTCCTGTCCTGCCCATAGGTTCTTCAGAACCATTTTTTTGTAGATTCCATTTATATATGTGTTAGCATATGCTACTTGTTTTTCTCTTTCTGACATACTTCACTCTGTATGACACACTCTAGGTTGATCCACCTCACTACAAATAACTCAGTTTCGTTTGTTTTTATGGCTGAGTCATATTCCATTTTGTATATGTGCCACATCTTCTTTATCCATTTATCTGTTGATGGACACTTAGGTTGCTTCCATGTCCTGGCTATTGTAAATAGAGGTGCAATGAACATTGTGGTACATGACTCTTTTTGAATTATGGTTTTCTCAGGGTATATGCCCAGTAGTGAGATTGCCGGGTCGTATGGTAGTTCTATTTTTAGTTTTTAAAGTAACATCCATACTGTTCTCCATAGTGGCTGTATCAATTTACATTCCCACCAACAGTACAAGAGGGTTCCCTTTTCTCCACACCCTCTCCAGCATTTATTGTTTGTAGATTTTTTGATGATGGCCATTCTGACTGGTATGAGGTGTTATCTCATTGTAGTTTTGATTCACATTTCTCTAATAATTAGTGATTTTGAGCATCCTTTCATGTGTTTGTTGGCAATCTGTATATCTTTTTTGGAGAAATGTCTATTTAGATCTTGTGCCCATCTTTAAATTGGGTTGTTTGTTTTTTTGATATTGAGCTGAATGAGCTGCTTGTAAAATTTAGAGATTAATCCTTTGTCAGTTGCTTCATTTGCAAATATTTTCTCCCATTCAGAGGGTTGTCTATCGGTCTTGTTTATGGCTTCCTCTGCTGCGCAAAAGCTTTAAAGTTTCATTAGATACCATTTTTTTGTTTTGTTTTTATTTCCATTTCTCTAGGAGGTGGGTAAAAAGGGATCTTGCTGTGATTTATGTCATAGAGTGTTCTGCCTATGTTTCCTCTCGGAGTTTTATACTGCCTGGCCTTACATTTAACTCTTTAATCCATTTTGAGTTTATTTTCTTCTATGGTGTTGGGGAGTGTTCTAAGTTCATTCTTTTATATGTAGCTGTCCAGTTTTCCAGCACCACTTATTGAAGAGGCTGTCTTTTCTCCACTGTATATTCTTGCCTCCTTTGTCAAAGATAAGGTGATCATATGTGCATGGGTTTATCTCTGGCTTTCTATCCTGTTCCATTGATCTATATTTCTGTTTATGTACTGGTACCATACTGTCTTGATTACTGTAGCTTTGTAGTATAGTCTGAAGTCCGGGAGCCTGATTCCTCCAGCTCCGTTTTTCTTTCTCAAGATTGCTTTGGCTAATCGAGGTCTTTTGTGTTTCCATACAAATTGTGAAATTTTTTGTTCTTGCTCTGTGAAAACTGCCATTGGTAGTTTGATAGGGATTGCACTGAATCTGTAGATTGCTTTGGGTAATATAGTCATTTTCTCAATCTTGATTCTTCCAATCCAAGAACATAGTATATCTCTCCATCTGTTTGTATCATCTTTAATTTCTTTCATCAGTATCTTATAATTTTCTGCATACAGGTCTTTTGTTTCCTTAAGTAGGTTTATTCCTTGGTATTTTATTCTTTTTGTTGCAGTGGATAATGGGAGTATTTCCTTAATTTCTCTTTCAGATTTTTCATCGTTAGTGTATAGAAATGCAAAAGATTTCTGTGCATTAATTTTGAATCCTGATACTTTGCCAAATTCATTGATTAGCTCTAGTAGTTTTCTGGTGGCATCTTTAGGATTCTCTATGTAGAGTATCATGTAATCTGCAAACATTGACAGCTTTACTTCTTCTTTTCTGATTTGGATTCCTTTTATATCTTTTTCTTTTCTGATTGCTGTGGCAAAAACTTCCAAAACTATGTTGAATAATAGTGGTGAGAGTGGACAACCTTGTCTTGTTTCTGATTTTAGAGGAAATGGTTTCAGTTATTCACCCTTGGGAATGATGTTGGCTGTGTGTTTGTCACATATGGCCTTTATTATGTTGAGGTAAGTTCCTTCTCTGCCTATTTTCTGAGGGCTTTTAACATAAATGGGTGTTGAATTTTGTTGAAAGCTTTTTCTGCATCTATTGAGATGATCATATGGTTTTTCTCCTTCAATTTGTTAATATGATGTATCACATTGGTTTATTTGCATATATTGAAGAATCCTTTCATTCCTGGGATAATCCCCATTTGATCATGGTGTATGATCCTTTTAATGTGCTGTTGGATTCTGTTTGCTAGTATTTTGTTGAGGAATTTTGCAAATATGTTCATCAGTGATATTGGCCTGTAGTTTTTTTCTTTTGTTTGTGACATCTTCGTCTGGTTTTGTTATCAGGACGATGGTGCCCTTGTAGAATGAGTATGGGAGTGTTCCTTCCTCTGCTATATTTTGGAAGAGTTTGAGAAGGATAGGTGTCAGCTCTTCTGTAAATGTTTGATAGAATTTGCCTGTGAAGCCATTTGGTCCTGGGCTTTTGTTTGTTGGAAGATTTTAAATCACAGTCTCAATTTAAGTTCTTGTGATTGGTCTGTTTATATTTTCTATTTCTTCCTTGTTCAGTCTCGGAAGGTTATGCTTTTCTAAGAATTTGTCCATTTCTTCCAGGTTGTCCATTTCATTGACATATAGTTGCTTGTAGTAATCTCTCATGATCCTTTTTGTTTCTGCAGTGTCAGTTGTTACTTCTCCTTTTTCATTTCTAATTGTATTGATTTGAGTCTTCTCCCTTTTTTTCTTGATGAGTCTGGCTAATGCTTTTTCAATTTTGTTTATCTTCTCAAAGAACCAGGTTTTAGTTTTATTGTACTTTGCTATTGTTTCCTTCATTTCTTTTTCATTTATTTCTGCTCTGATCTTTATGATTTCTTTCCTTCTTCTAACTTTGGGGGTCTTTTGTTACTCTGTCTCTAATTGCTTTAAGTGTAAGGTTAGGTTGTTTATTTGACATGTTTCTTGTTTCTTGAGGTAGGATTGTATTGCTATAAAATTCCCTCTTAGAACTGCTTTTGCTGCATCTCATAGGTTTTGGGTCATCATGTTTTCATTGTCATTTGTTTCTAGGTATATTTTGATTTCCTCTTTGATTTCTTCAGTACTCTCCTGATTATTTAGCAGTGTATTTTTTAGCCTCCATGTGTTTGTATTGTTTACAGATTTTTTCCTGTATTTGTTACCTAGTCTCATAGTGTTGTGCTTGGAAAAGATACCTGATATGATATCAATTTTCTTCAATTTACCAAAGTTTGATGTGTGCCCCAAGACATGATCTGTCCTGGAGAATGCCCCATGAGCACTTGAGAAGAAAGTGTAATCTTCTGTTTTGGATTGGAAGGTCCTATAAATATCAATTAAGTCCATCTTGTTTAACGTATAATTTGAAGCTTGTTTTTCGTATTTATTTCCATTTTGGATGATCTGTCCATTGGTGACGTGGGGTCTTAAAGTCCCCTACTATGATTGTGTTATTGTCGATTTCCCCCTTTATGGCTGTTAGCATTTGCCTTATGTATTGAGGTGCTCCTATTTTGGGTGCATAATTATTTACAATTGTTACATCTTCTTGTTTGTTTGAACCCTTGATCATTATGTAGTGTCCTTCTTTGTCTCTTGTAATAGTCTGTATTTTAAAGTCAATTTTGTCTGATATGAGAATTGCTACTCCAGCTTTCTTTTGATTTCCATTTGCATGGAATAGCTTTTTCCATGCCCTCACTTTCATTCTGTATGTTTCCCTAGGTCTGAAGTGGGTCTCTTGTAGACAGCATATATAGGGGTCTTCTTTTTGTATCCATTCAGCCAGTCTATGTCTTTTTGTTGGAGCATTTAATCCATTTACATTTAAGGTAGTTATCGCTATGTATGTTCCTATTACCATTTTCTTAATTGTTTGGGGTTTGCCTTCATAGGTCTTTTCCTTCTCTTGTGTTTCCTGCCTAGAGAAGTTCCTTTAGCATTTGTTGTAGAGCTGGTTTGGTGGTGCTGAATTCTCTTAGCTTTTGCTTGTCTGTAAAGGTTTTAATTTCTCTGTCAAATCTGAATGAGATCCTTGCTAGGTAGAGTAATCTTGGTTATAGGCTTTTCCCTTTCATCACTTTAAATATGTGCTGCCCCTCCCTTCTGGCTTGCAGGGTTTCTGCTTAAAGATCAGCTGTTAACCTTATAGGGATTCTCTTGCATGTTAATTGTTGCTTTTCCTTTGCTGCTTTTAATATTTTTTCTTTGTATTTAATTTTTGATACTGTGATTAATATGTGTCTTGTCATGTTTCTCCTTGGATTTATCCTGT
This sequence comes from Phocoena sinus, assembly GCF_008692025.1. Lineage (NCBI taxonomy): Eukaryota > Metazoa > Chordata > Mammalia > Artiodactyla > Phocoenidae > Phocoena > Phocoena sinus. The sequence goes on from NC_045763.1 coordinate 94,396,518, forward strand.
ATGAAACTCTTTGCGATTCCTGGACTTGATTGACTATTTCCTTTCCCATATTAGGGAAGTTTTCAACTATAATCTCTACAAATATTTTCTCAGTCCCTTCCTTTTTCTCTTCTTTTTCTGGGACCCCTATAATTAGCATGTTGGTTCATTTAATGTTTTCGCAGATGTCTCTGAGACTGTCCTCAATTCTTTTCATTCTTTTTCCTTTATTCTGCTGTGCGGTAGTTATTTACACTATTTTGTCTTCCAGGTCACTAATCTGTTCTTCTGCCTCAGTTATGTTGCTATTGATTCCTTCTAGAGAATTTTTAGTTTCATTTATTGGTTGTTCATCATTGTTTGTTTGCTCTTTAGTCCTTCTAGGTCCTTGTTAAACATTTCTTGTATTTTCTCCATTCTATTTCCAAGGTTTTGGATCATCTTTGTTATCATTACTGTGAATTCTTTTTCCGGTAGACTGCCTATTTCCTCTTCATTTGTTTCGTCTGATGGTTTTTTATGTTGCTCCTTCACCTGCTGTGTGTTTCTCTGTCTTTTCATTTTGCTTAACTTACTGTGTTCGGGGTCTCCTTCTCACAGGCTGCAGGTTCATAGTTCCTGTTGTTTTTGGTGTCTTCCCCCAGTGGCTAAGGTTGGTTCTGTGGGTTGTATAGGTTTCCTGGTGTAGGGGACTGGTGTCTGTGTTCTGGTGGATGAGGCTGGATCTTATATTTCTGGTGGGCAGGACCACTTCTGGTGGTGTGTTTTCAGGTGCCTGTGACTTTATTATGATTTTAAGCAGCCTCTCTGCTAATGGGTGGCATTGTGTTCCTGTCTTGCTAGTTGTTTGTCATAGGGTGTCTAGCACTGTAGATTCCTAGTCGTTGAGTGGAGGTGGGTCTTACCGTTGAGATGGAGATCTCTGGGAGACCTTTCACATTTGATACTATGTGGAGCCAGGAGGTCTCTGATGAACCAGTGTCCTGAGCTCGGCTCTCCCACGTCAGAGTCACAGGCCTGACACCCGGCCAGAGCACCAAGACCCTGTCAGCCACACAGTTCAGAAGAAAAGGGAGAAAAGAAAGACAGAAAGAAAAAATAAAATAAAATAAAATAATAAAATAAAATAGTTATGAAAGTAAAATATTAAAAAATTATTAGAAATTTAAAAAATTATAAAGTAGTAAATAGAATTTAAAAAATGGTCAGACAGAACCCTAGGATAAATGGTAAAAGCAAAGCTATACAGGCAAAATCACACAAAGAATCATATACATATCCACTCACAAAAAGAGAAAAAGGAAAAAATATATATATTTAAATATAATAATATATATTATAATATATAACAATATAGATTACCTATTATTATCATATTATCATATCATATCAATTATATCATAGCATAAAGTAAAAATCCATGAATCCATATGTATGTAAAAACTAAATGAATAAGTAAGTGTTTGATGACGATAATATTTTATAGTATCGAAGTATCTCCCAACAAAATACTCACTAATTACAAAAGAAAAAAAAAGTGCAGAAGCCTGACAGACACAACCTTAACTGAGTATCAAAGTGAATATTACCAGGAATAAAGCAAGTTGAATTTGTGTGCTAGCTGATAGGAATGATGGAGAAAAACACATTATTCCTATAGTATTCCTGCCACAGATGCATAATCTGAATATAATCAAAAGGACGTCTCAGACAAACCTAAGTCTAAGGGCATTCTGTAAAATAATGGGCTGTAATCCTCAAAAATATTGAGATCATGAAAAACAAGGCGGAAGAACAGTTTCATAGTGAGGAGGTTAATAAGTGAATATAACACTATTTCTGAACTGAATCCTTTATTAGAAAGGATTATTTTAGGAGAATATTTGGCAAAACTTGAGGGGGGTGTGAGGATTAGATGATTGTAATGTATTATTCTAGTTATCTATTTTTGCATATGAAATCATTCTTAACTTAGTGGCATGAAACAATGTTTTTATCACGCTCGTGGATTCTGAGGGTTAGGAATTTGGGAAGAGTTCATTGGAGATGATTTCTTTTTGCTCTGTGATATCAGGGGTTTCAGGTAAAAATACTTGCTGACTACAGTGAAGTAAGTCAGAAAGAGAAAAACAAATACCGTATGCTAACACATATGTATGGAATCCAAAAAAAAAAAAAAAAAGTGTTCTGATGGACCTAGGGGCAGGACAGGAATAAAGACGTAGACGTAGAGAATGGACTTGAGAACACGGTGCGGGGGTGGGGAAGGGTAAGCTGGGACGAAGTGAGAGAGTAGCACTGACATATATATACTACCAAATATAAAATAGATAGCTAGTGGGAAGCAGCTGCATCACACGGGGAGATCATCTTGGTGCTTTGTGACCACCTATAGGGGTGGGATAAGGAGCGTGGGAGGGAGACGCAAGAGGGGGGAGATATGGGGGTATATGTATACGTACAGCTGATTCACTTTGTTATACAGCAGTAACTAATGCAACATTGTAAAGCAATTATACTTCAATAAAGATGTTAAAAAAATAAAAATACTTGATGGTTGGTAGCAGGAATCATCTGAAGGCTTATTTATTCACATGTCCAGTGGTTGATTCTGACTGTTGGCTCAGAACCTGGAACTCACTGTGGACTCTTCATGCCCATGCTTACACTTCCTGACAGCACGGAGGCTCGGTCCCAATAGCAGTTGTGCTAGGAGAATCAGACAGATTTATCACCTCTTATGAATTAGCCTCAGAAGTCACAGAGCCTACCCAAATTCAAGGAGAGGAAATAAAGACTTTCCCACTTCTTCCTCCCCAGGCCAAAACCATACATTCCCTGAGGAATGTGAAACTCACTTTGTAAGAAGAGCATGTGAGATGGAAGAGATACTGGTTGTAGTCATCTTTAGAAAATAATTTGTCTTATGTGTAATGATAATTAACAGATTTTGATAGTTGTGCTGTGGTTTTATAAGACAGTCACCTTAAATGTGGCAAATTGCCCACAAATCGTTCAGGAAAAGTATTTAATAGAAATGTTCTGTTCTTACAAAGCTTCTGTAAGTTTTTAATAATTTCAAAACCAAAAGTAAGGCAAACAAACATCTAAAAATAGAAGTGGAGATTTCCAGGAGAATCTAATTGAGACTACTTTTAAAATGGAAATGGAGAAAGCTACCTGAGGTTATATCTGTGGGAGGGAGGTAGGTTGGGAGAGAGGTGTACAGTGCTATTCATAGGGGAATGTTAAGCTATAACAGCAAGGATGTGAATGCAAGGGTTTAGTTAAATGTGAATATTTGAATCAGATGTTCAATGGTAATCAACCATAGACACACTCTGCCCTCTACCTCACCCTCTACCAGGGTATGTGGAAATGCATGGGAGAGTTTTTAGTCATTACAATGAATGGAGAGGCACTGTTAGAATTTAGTGAGGAGGGACTGTAACAGCAAGCATCCTTCTCTGGGAAATGAATCGTGTATCCGAAATGCTATAGTGCTGCCTTCAAAATATACTGGCTGGGTGAATAAGTGAATTAAGTAGAAGAGTTACATAAATATATTCTAAACAATTAGAATGATTTTTCATAGAGCAATGGAAATATAATAGAACATTGTTTTTTATGATGTGCAATCAGGCATTCATAACAGAAACATAAGTACAATTGATAATTTGATTATTCCGTCTCAGAAGTTAGAGTGGTATCTCAGATAGCACTTTCATTGCTACAGTAATATTGGAAAGTATATCATAGTTGTTAAAGGCACAGGCTTTATGGCAGATCTTGCCTCTATTACTTACTAGTTTTGTGACCTTGAGCAAATTATTTATTTGTTTTTATTTTCCTGTGAAATAGACTTAATACCTTATAATATTATTGTAGGATAACAAACAGATCTCAGGTACTTAGCACAGTAAGTTCTTACGTATCTAATACATGACAAATGTTATTGTGAATAATTGTAGTACCAGTGGTGGTGGTAACAATGATGGCAGGAAGAGTAAATAGAAGACTTCCTAAGTTTCATCTACTAAGGAGAAGAACTTAACTGTTGTTTCACAGAAATGTCATAGTACTCCTGAATGGGGGAATTGAGTTTTCAGCCCCTACTTCAAGTAGAAAATAGCTTATCCTGTCAGTAAAGGTTAAAATTGTTTAAAAAAATTTTTCCTTACCAATTTTTCAGGAAAAACAAAACTGGACTTTAAATATAATGTAAATGTAGGAGAGATTGAAGGAAAGATTTTTCAGGTTAGAAAGACAGAATTGGAGGAATCATACATCTTTGTTGTATGATTCAACTATCTTTCTTAGCTATAATCAACTATCTTCCTTCGCTATAATGTTTAAGTGTTGTTTTAAATCCCTAAGTGAATGAGAAATTATAATTGCTATCAGAATCCACATTTTATTCTCTAGAACAGCACTGTTCAATGGAAATATAATGATAACCACATATGTAATATTAAATTTAATAGTAGCCATATCATAGAAAAAGTAAAAGTTAATTTTAACAACATATTTTAACTCAAATGATAAAAATATTATTTTAATGTGTAATAAATGGTAGAAATTATTGGGATTTTTTTACTTTTTTTTTTTTAGAGTGAGTCTTCAAATTCTGAAGTGTATTTTATACTTAGAGCATATCTCAATTGGATGAGCCACATTTCAAAAGTACTCAATAGCCTCATTGGACTAGTGGCTGCCATATTGGACAGTACAGCTCTGTAGACTATATGTATACATAGTACCCAACATATTGTTTTATTACTGAATATGGACTCAGTATTTGCCAGTAAAACCTTCTGCTATGTTAAAGTCCCAGGTTGAATAATGCTATTCAGATACTATTATGTATCTATATCTGAAATGTTTTAAGCCTAGATACTTAATCCAGTAAATATCCAGATGCCCAGGGAGTCTCAGCAATATTTCTTACACAGGTACTTTCTCTAAAACTTATTCACTGTGGGCAAGGCAAGAATTTATTCCAAAAATTAATTAAAAATTTTTTTACACCCCAGTGCAGATGCTTTGAAACAACCACTTCTCATAAAGGAAAGACCAAAATTGAAAAGATTTCGTTGAAGTGTCAGAAATTGCCTGACTGAAAGACATTGAGTGTCCTCTGGAGAGAGGGTATTGAAGATTGCTGAGATAATGGTAGAGGGAACTTCAATACCAGTAAGGGGTGATGACTTCTTGAAAAGTTTGATTCTGCAGACTTGCTGCTTATTGGATGACTGTACCTCTGATAATTATGAATTATTAATTCCTGAATGTTACTAGGATGCAGTGTGACATCAATCTATAATTTACTAAAATACTTAACCAAGAAATCATCTCATTTAGTAGCAAATGGAAGGCAGGAGGGTCAACCATATATCTAAATACTGAGGTTTGTATCCAAACAGAGGCGAGGTTAGGAGTGTATTTAATGTGAACAGAGTTAGTTCTTTATATGCATTTGCTTATTTAACCTTTACAATAACTCTTAATGGACAGTATAACCATTAACCACCAGTATTTCCAACAGGAAGTAAGGGAGTTAAGGTAATTGCCCAGGTCATGTAGGTAGTAGGAGGTATGTAGCTAGGATTCAAACTCAAATTAGTCTGACCCTAGAGTCAGTGACCTTAACATCTAGACTGCCTGTCTACCTGTCAAAAAAAAAAATGAAATTTTTTCTCTCATGAACCCACTGTTTATTCAGTTATTTCTGATGTATACATTCTTTGGGCTGTATCATATTAAAGAATTTTTTCCAGTTTAATTTGACTACATATGAATAAAAGTTAAATTTATTTTCAAGCTTAGAAGTTTTGAAATTATGTACCTCTACTAAGTTGAACAAAATATCCGCTTAAGGGTGCCTAGTGACCGTCATCTTTATCGGCCTCAGTAATCTCCCGTCTTTTTTGGTGTAGCCACTCTGAATTCTATATGCTCTTCCTCTCAGTGTGACTAACACTTTAATTTTTTCCCAACTTTGAAACCAAATAAAATTTAGTACTTCAATTTCCCTCTGTGACTTCTAACTGATTTCCTCTATTCTGAACCAGTGGAGAATAACCACAGGCAGTAGAATTTCTCTGTGTCCCAAACTATCCTCACTTATTCTGCTGGCTGCATCAAAGATTGCCTACCTGGCATTTCACTATGCTGCTAGAAATTTAACAGTAAACAGAGCAATATCCAGTGTACTCCACCCATCAGTTTATGCACACGTACCTAAGTCACTCATCCAGGACTCAGGGGGGTAATGAAGTATTTCTCTGCCATCTCAGCAGTAGACCCCCATTTATTTCAGAATAATAAAACTGACAATGCTGCCAAAAGATCATTCTGTTTTGAAGACTTTCCTGACTGGTGTCAATCTTGTTACTGTTTTTTTTTTTTTTTTCCTTTTCCTTTTAAATTATGACCATTCCCAAGTTCTAAAATCTGTGGTCTCTCTAAATGCTATATTTGAAAAAAAAAGCAAGTGTTTACTGACTGTATGACTCAAGGCAATAGGAACCCACAGTTTTACTTAGCAGCAGGTGCCCTATAACATTCCTAATCAGCCTCTTTCTGGTTAGGTTTAACTGGGACCAAATAGCAGCTTTATTTCTTAATTGGTAAAGATGCAAGATCTACTTTTCTTAAGGCATTTAGACTAGGCTGACACAAAAATTAGCTTGAAAGAAATTTTATTTTGGCGTAAAAATAAGTGCTGAGAGTTTGATCTCTGTAGCTGATGAAATGAGTTCAGTTAATCAGTAGTCTATCTGAATGTTCTATTTTTATGAAAAATAAATCAGTTTTCCACTGGATGAATAATCTCAAATAAGGAATTCTATTCTGCTTTTTAGAAGAGTCCCTACCTCTGTTGTCCACTTAACAGTAGGAATAAAAACAGTAAAACATGATTTTCCAAATTACTTCAGTTTCCATCTTCCATTGTTTCCATTTTTAAGGTAGGCTCTAGTAGTCTTGGCATGAAGTGGTGACATGGTTACCTAGAATTACCACCTGTAGACGCCTCCCTTGTATTCAAGCACCTAGAAAGAGAAAGGAGAAAGACTGCATGACAAGTAGTTGCTGCCATGAAACATTTTAGTGAAACTAAGCAGTAAGTTTGTTGGTTGCTTATAAATACAGTGGAGAACTTGTAGAAATAAAATCATGATCTTAGGGCTATAAATACACAACTCAAGTTCAAGGGATTAGAAAACCTCTGTGACTGCCCCATAAGAAACCCTTATTTCTTGTAGCTGTATGGTTGTGATTTCTGAAAACCAAACTAAAGTCTATTCCTGCATATAGCTGGCTTGCAATGCAAATTGAATTCCCCTGCTCATAAGATCCCTTATATTAGATGTAGGGCGTTGATTGGGCAGGACTTAGTTTCTGAAAATTGGAATGGGAATATACAGGCAGATTTTCATGAAGCTGGGGACCTTAATCTCTTAAATTTCATAGTAAGAATAGCCCTTCCTTCTATCTCAGAAGTTAGTCTTCTTTTGCCTGAAGATCTTGTAATGTATGTTTTTAAGGGATTGTTGATCCTCCTCAGGAAGATCATAGCTTCTAGATAAATAACTAGACTTAAGTCCCAGTTGGTCCCAGAGAACTAATTACAAAGTATGAAAAATTGGTACTATAATCCACACCAATATAATTGCATTATTTTCCCAATTTATGACAGACATTTATGACAAAAAAAAAATTATGGGGAAAAATATGTGGAAATGTGTCCTAAGGGTGTTGGGTTCAGTTGGGAAGAGTATAATGTTTGGTCAGGCTGAATATTTTATAGATGTGAGATTCTCAACTGAACCAATTAGCTCAAATAGAAAGGAGTGGCTCTAACAGTTTCATGTTGACTGATAATGTGGACCCAAATGTGGCCTACACCAGAGAAAATTGAAATGCCAGAACTCTTTGGGTATGTTGTAGAGGAAGTTATCCAAAGGCTTTAAGGAGATTGGTATTGATTACATTGTACTACTTCTATCTTGGAAGGAGTGACACTGTTTTTTCATGGGAGCAAATACTTAGGATCTGAATTTGCCTTCTTTGCCTGTAATGCTTTTGCCAAAATCCATGGACTTACATGATGCCTAACTCATTATCAAATAGCATTTTATAGCAAGTGAAGGGCAGTAATATGTTCATGGAACCTACTTCTCCTACCATTTTACCCATCATCTTGAAACAGTTTTCCTGACATACAGTGAACTGGCCTAGTGAAGTCTAAGTTACGATGCTACACTGTGGTTATGTTGCCCAGGATAGAACATATGGCTTAAATCAGTGATAAATTTATGGTGATATTTTTGAACCACAGCCAAGATTCACAAGTCCAGGAAATAAGTGTCCTTTCTTACTCTTACCTCCTGTGAAACTGTTTGCTTCCCATACCTAGTTTTGAACTCTGCTGGTCTAGATGTTCTAGTACCCAAGGCAAAATAGTTCCACCAGGGAATAAACCAATAGTTTCATTAAACTTAGAGCTGAAACTTTAAATAGCTGATTTGTGTCTTAATGTTAGTGAATCATCAGGCAAAGGTTAGGGCTGGATAATTTGTCCTAACTGTCAAAGGGTATTCAGTTGTTACTATACAGGAAGAGTGAGAAAGGACATGTCTATAATTCAGGAAAACCCCTGGGATACCTCTTAGAATTCCCATGTTTTCTGATTAAAATAAATAGAAAACTACCATAATCTAATGTTACAGAACTTCTAATGGCTCAGATTCTTCAGGAATGAAGGTGTTGGACAACCCACCATGCAAGAAACCATGACTAGCCAAGGGACTATGGAATGGCTTGTGGAAGAACTTTGGCCATGACCAGTCGCAGAGTCAGGCACTGCTATAATTATGAGTATTTCTTCCTTATTGTGATATTATATCTGTGCATAAATGAATCAGTTATTTCTCCCCCTCTGTCATTCCCCTACCATCTAACATAAACTGAATTAATAGTAGTTTATCTTGTAATCTCAGTGTTTAAGTTATAAGATACCTAAGGGTATCGTTCATCTAGAAGAACTTTCTTTTGGAAAGAAACTGCCTCTTTTGGGGCTGTGCTTAGCATATTTTCTGTTGCACAAGGAGTACTTTCAGCATGTTAGGCAAAATCATGGTTTGTTCTCTTTATTTGGAAGTTTGAGGATGCATATTTGCCAGGAAGTGGACTTTAGTGCTTTTATCGATTTAGCTAAGCTAGTACTGCATTTCCCCAGATTTCCTCACTGTGTGGTTCTGTGTTAGCATTGTCATAAGAAGCATTCAGATGCTTTGGGGAAAGCAAAGAGAAATAGCAGCTGTGTTCTTTTATACTCTGAAGACCTTTGTAGGGTGCCACAATAACTCTGGCACATTGACACTGATTTGATAGCTTATCTTGTTGGTGTAAGGCAGCACCTAGACCTTCAGCTCCTGCCAAATCTCTTCTTTCAGCTTCTCTTGAGTCCTAGGCCAAGTACATGTGTAGCTTTCTGGTGGAGGGGAGCAGCATTTATTTATTTATTTTCCTTCCAGTTTTATTGAGATATAGTTGACATACAGTACTGTATAAGTTTAAGGTGTACAGCATGACAAATTTTTGTGATGAGAACTCTCAGGATTTACTCTATTAACAGATTTCATATATAACATACAGCAGTGGTAATTATATTCATCATGTTGTACATTATATCCTTAGTACTTATTTATCTTATAACTGGAAGTTTGTAACTTCTGCCTTCATCCAATTCCGCCTCTCCCTCTTGGAACCTCAAGTTTAGTCTCTTCTTCTGTATGTTTGTTTGTTTTTGAAGTATAATTGACCTACAACACTATGCTAGTTCCTGTTATACAACATAGTGATTTGGTATATCTTTACATTTCAAAATGATTGCCATGATAAGTCTAGTTACAGTATGTCACCATACAAAGATAGTACATAGTTATTGACTTATATTCACCACACTGTACATTTCATACCTGTGACTCATTTATTTTGCATTTGAAAGTTTGTGCCTCTTAGTCACCTTCACCTATTTCTTTCTTGTCCCCATCCTCCTCCCCTCTAGCAACCACCTTTTTGTTCTCTGTATTTATAACTGTTTCTGTTTTTGTTGTTTGTTCATTTGTTTTGTTTTTTAGATTCCACATATAAATGAAATCATGTATTATATGTCTTTCTCTGTCTGACTTATTTCACTTAGCATAATACCCTCTAGGTTCATCCATGTTTTTGCAAATAGCAAAATATCATTCTTTTTTATGACTAAGTAATATTCCATTTTATATATATATATATATACACCACATCTTCTTTATCTATTCATCTGTGGATGGACACTTAGGTTGCTTCCATATCTTGGCTATTGTAAATAATGCTGCAATGAACATACGGATGCCTATATCTTTTGAATTAGTGTTTTTGTTTTCTTTGGATAAATACCCAGGAGTGGAATTGCTGGATCATCTGGTAGTTCTACTTTCAATTTTTCAAAGAATATCCATACTGTTTTTCATAGTGACTGCACCAATTTACATTCCCAGCAACAGTACATGAGGGTTTCCTTTTCTCTACATCTTCACCAGCACTTACTTGTTGTCTTTTTGATAATAATCATTCTGGCAAGTGTGAGGTGATATCTCATTGTGGTTTTGATTTGCATTTGCCTGATGATCTCAGTGTATCAAAGTTGGAGGTAGTGCAAGACAGGTGTGAGTTGTATTTCATCCTTTTGGGTTCCATTTTGCCCTTATTCTTTTCCATATCTAGCTTGCCTTTTTTATTATTTTCTGGCTAAGTTATAGTGACTCATGTTCAGCACTATATGTAGAGACCTTAACCCACAGAAACTGATCCACCAAGTCCCATAGTTGCTTAAACTCTAACCCTTGTAATAAATCACTTACTCTATATTACTCATCTTGATTTTGCTTTTCTTTGTACCCTGACTGATACACATATTAGTGTAAATGCAGTGTATCTTGTAGCCCTGCACCTTAGGAATTTGAGTTGTGTGAAGTGCTCATTCAACAGCTGAAAGCTGAAAGTAATCAGGATAACCACAGAGCTAACTTAAAAAGCGTTGCTGCCTCTTATGAAATAATAAGAGGAAAAACAAAATCAGAGTTGGTTTTTCATAATCTATTTAGAAACTATTAATGAAACAAAGAAGAAAAGTTAGAGATAAAAATCTAAGGCTAGACAGCAGAGCTCACTAAATTTTGACTGTATCCTCTGAATGATAGTAAAGTTTCATCCTCATTCTTTTTTCCCTTCAGCCAGCTACTATGCATTACTGTTGTTTTTGAGAGCAGAGGATAAAAAGCATGTTGGCACTTCCAAGTGCCTCTTTTATTCTTCAAAGAAACACTCATGTAACAGAGACTGTGAATAGCTGGCAGGCCTTGTTTAAACCAACTTACTTTTTTTAAACTCTCACAATGCATACAAAGTGTTGCAACTACACTATTGATATAGATCTACTGGTTTTGTTCAAGGGGTACGTCTGTATATTTAGAGACACTGAAATTACCTTCACCTTTTCTAGCTGATATTGATGTGTCAGCTCTCATTTCAGGAGTAAACGTGACACTACGTGGCTTCATCCGTGGATTTTTTTTTTGAATCCTTTCTTTATCTCTCTACTTGTCTTCTTCCTTTGTTGGGTCTTTTACTGTAAGCTTCTAACAATGCTAAGTAGGATCTCATTCTTTTCTTTCCATTTCATTTTAAATTACTTGAAATTTTGTACTCTGATGCACAAAGTTTGTATCATCATTTGAACTCAAATTCTTTCTCAGCATGAGCTGAGAAAATTTAAACAAATAGAAGACAAAATAATTTGAGAAAATTGTTATTTTATAAATAATCTTTACACAATTTGTTTCTGCCAGGAATATTAGATTTAAAGATCAGGGATCAGACTATATCAGTGCAACCTCAGACCCATTAAGTTTAAAAGTAAGATGGTTTTTGTTTGTGTTATTTTTACAGACAGTTTTACCTTCTTTTAAAATTAGGCATTTTCTTCTCTTTGCAAACATTTTTTTCTTAAAATATAACTTTTGTAATATGTTCTAAATGTTTTGTCATTAAGTTTTAACAACATTTTATCTTTCTTTTTAACTGAAAGCACAGTAATACTCCTGTTTTTGCTGACATCTGGCCAACATCTACAGTGGAAAACAACAATCCTACTATCCAACCCCTTCCCCCCAATGACATTGGCACCAGCAAATCAGGAAATGCTCCTACTGCTTGATCATACCAAACAACAATTAGAGAGGTGTGACCTATTTAAATTCTGGGCTTTGAAGCCCTACTCTACATTCTTGAGAATAACAGATGTGTTATGGTATTTTATATTCCAAGAAGCATCACTGCAAAGACTCATCTATAGGTGAGTAATTAATTATCAGTGAAAGGCTGACACATAGCACAAGGTATAATAACTATTATGGTTAAGAATCTGATATGCTGTCAGCAGTTTCTTCAGTTCACACTTCCATTTCCTTATTACCTTGATACTTGGATATAGCACAGGTAAAGTGAGGGTGAGACCACAAATGAAAGGCTTTTAGAAGAGAAGCAGGAAATCTTATTGATGAGCTCTTTCAATCACATCTTTTGAATTCACACTGAAATTCTTTCCATTCCTCAAAGGTGCTGTACTAAAACTAGCCTCATAGCCTATGCACATGCTGTTTCCTTTGCCAGGAAAATACTTTCCCTTAGATTGTCTTCCTTTTACTTCCTTTCTCTGACTTAGACTTCAAATTTATTAACTGCATTTTCTCATAGAAACCTTACTTGGCACATATCTCCCTGTACATTTTTCTTAAAAAATTTATTGTTGTTTGTCATTACTTTGTGTGCTTTTAAAATACTTTACTCAACATTTTCTAAGCCCCCTTAAGGCCAGAAATAATGATTTTGTTCAACATTACCTTCCTAGCATCTAGCACAGTGCCTGGCAAATAGGTAGTTGTTGCAGATACCAAAGGTGGCACCCATTTCCCACATTTCCTTACTAGCAGAGTCCAGTTTGGTTCAGGTGTGCACTGCACTGAAGTAATTGCATTCCTCACTTCAGCTCCTAGGATAATTCTTAGTTGATCTAAGTCAATCATTATGATCCAACTCCCCTTTCAGGTGACTGGCTAGGGTTTGACATGTGACACATTCTCCCCACTGAGACTTGAAAATCTATTTGAGGACTTAAAGGAAAAAACCCCTTGCTCTTAAAATTTGATACATGAAAAGAAACAGTACCTCTTCTGCTTCCTTCTTGAGTTCATGAGGCGGGTAAAGCAGAGATAGCAGGACAGAAAGATGGAATGAATCCTGGTACTGGTTAACATTGTTAAATTAACCAAGTTAGTCCATTTTAAAGTTATATTACTGTAAAAAATCTTATTTGATATAAACAATCTTGAAATCCATCAAGAGAAATTTTTTGTTCTTTGCAGCTAAAAGTTTCCTATTTATATGTACTCAACACCTATTTCTTGAATGAATGAAAAGTATATATACTTAGTGCCAAATAAACAATACACATAGTACATGGACCTGTTTCCAAGACTGGGAAACAGGCTTCCTCAGCTTGAATACCTTTCTTATCCTCACTTCACCAACTCCCAGTCTTTCAAGACTCAGAACAGGTCTCCAGGATGTCCTTTCTTTTACATAACTAGGTCAACAGCCCCTGTTTATACTATCACACCAACCTGGACTGCTACCGTAGCCTACTGTATTATATTCTTATTATATCTTTCCTTGTGCCTTTTCCCTCACTCAGCCAAAAATCTCCATGAAAGAAGGGACCACAATGACTAAGACTGAGCCTGGCATTGAATATATAAGAGCTTTTCAGAGGGAAAGAATTGCATACACTGAATAACTAGGGAAAGCTTTGTTGAATAAGTGGGAATTCAGTTGAGATATGGCAGACAGCTAGATCTTTATAATGTTTGGAGGGTGAATGAAATAAGAATTGCTGTAGGAGATCATAAAATGGCAGAAAACTCATTTTTTTCTTCAGGAAGTTGGTGATTGGAGCATTAGAGTATATATTGGTAGGGATACTATGAGGAAAGATTGGAACAACAAATTACATTGGAGCAGCTTCTGAATGTCACTCAGGAGTTTGGATTTCACTTTGCAGATGTAGGAATGACATGTTGAGAATATTCATATAACAGTACATAAGAAGAGTTGGCAGTGATGGTGAAAGACGGGTAAAGTGACAATTGCAAGAGTCGATGATACAAGAAAAATAAGGCTTTGAAAATAGGTGGTGGTATTGGATATGAAAGAATATACCTTGGAAATAAATAATAAAAAGAATCTATTGCCAGGTCAGTGAGTTTTTTGAAACTGAGTTTATCCACAGTTTAAATTATAATAAAGTGAAAAGAGCACAATTCTCTCTTTTAAAAGTCTGTTTTCATATATTTCACTGAAGCAGTAAAAGGCATTGACAAGTTTACTGGTGACCGTTTTGAGCATCCATAGGATGCGAATCATTTATTTTGTCATCAAATATATTTACTGAATTTCCAAAACTGTATAACTTAACTGTGACATGTGTGGTGGCAGCAATCAGGGCGTTTTCACTTAACAGTTATACTGATATAATATATAAAGCAGTGGAAAATTGTTACTCTATATTTTATGTGTATTTATGTTTCAATTTAGAAATGATGTGAACAAGAGGAGATGGACTATTCTAAATCTAAACTTGAAATTCAGGGTTGTAAAGTCTGGAGGAAGAGACTACTTACTTAAATGTGCAGATACCAACACAGGGATACAAGGATCACCAAAAATCAAGTAAACGTGAAACCACCAAAGAAACTAATAACACTCCAATAACTGACCCTAAAGAAATGGACATTTATGAACTGTCTGACAAAGATTTCAGAATAATACTTTTAAAGTTCAGTGAACTGTAAGTACACACAGAGAGACAACTAAACAAAATTGGGAAGATAACACAAGAAGAAAATAAGTTCAACAAAAAAGTAGAAGTCATCCAAAAATCCAAACAGAATTCCTAGAGCTGAAGAATACAATGACTAAATTGAAGAATTTAATAAAGAACTTTAACAATAGGCTCAGCCAAGCAGAAGAATAAATTAATTCAAAGGCAGATTATTTGAAATAGAAAACAATGAGCAAAATGGCAATAGTAAGTCCTTGTCTATCATTATTACTTTAAAAGTAGAGATTAAATTATCTAATAAACAACATTGAAAACCTGAACGGATTTTTAAAAATCAAGATTCAGTGGTATGCTGCCTACAATAGACTCACTTTAGCTTTAAGGATGTATATAGGCTGAGAGTAAAAGGATGGAAAAAGATACTTCAGACAAATGGTAACCAAAAGTAAGCAGAGAAAACTATACTTATGTTATAAAAATAGATTTTTTTAAATGGTCACAAGAGACAGAGAATATTATTATGTAATGATAAAAGGAGTCAATTCATCAAGAAGATATAACAATTGTAAATATGAACCCAACATCAAAACACCTAAATATATAAAACAAATATAATAGAACTAAAAGGAGACATACATAACAATACAATAATAGTTGAGGCCTCCACTTTCAACAATGGATAGATCATACAGATAGAAAATCACTAAAGAGTCAGTAGATTTGAACAACAGTATAGACCAAATGAACTTAATAGACATATATAAGACATTCCATCCAACAGCAGTAGAATACACATGTTTCTTAAGCACATATGGAACATTTTCTAGGATCATTTGTAAAGCTGCAAAATAAATTTCAACAAATTCAATAGAATGGAAAGGATATTAAGTATCTTTTCTGACCACAATGATATGGAACTAGAGCTATAACAGAAGAAAAGCTGGGCAATTCACACACAGAAAAAGTGGAAATTAAGCAGCATGCTCTTTAAAAACCATGGGAACAAAGAGGAAAGCAAAGGTAAATTAAAAAAAAAAATCTTGAGATAAAAATAGAAATGCAGGGGCTTCCCTGGTGGCGCAGTGGTTGAGAGTCTGCCTGCCAATACAAGGGACACGGGTTCGAGCCCCGGTCCAGGAAGATCCCATGTGCCGCGGAGCGGCTGGGCCCGTGAGCCATGGCCGCTGAGCCTGCGCGTCCAGAGCCTGTGCTTTGCAATGGGAGAGGCCACGACAGTGAGAGGCCTGCGTACAGCAAAGAAAAAAAAAAAAAAAAAAAAATAGAAATGCAGCATACTAAAACTTATGGTATGCAGAGAAAAGACGTGACAAGAAAAGAAAACTAAAGGCCAGTATCCCTGATGAATATGGATGAATTCAAAATTCTTAGTGAAATGTTAGCAAACGGAATTCAAGGACACATTATATACTATGATCCAGTGGGATTCATCTCTGGGATGCAAGCATGCTATAACATATACAAATCAATAAATGTGATACATCCCATTATAGAATGAAAGATACAAAACATGATCATCTCAATGCACAAAAAGAATTTTTTTTTTGCCACACAGTGCAGCATGTGGGATCTTAGTTCCCTGACCAGGGATCGAGCCCGCACCCCCTGGAGTGGAAGCATGAAATCTTAACCTCTGGGCCGCCAGGAAAGTCCCCAGGAAAAGAATTTGATAAAATTCAATATCCTCTCATGATGAAAGCTCTCAACAAATTGGGTATAGAAAGAACACACCTCAGCATAATAAAGTCGTATGTGAAAATTCAACATCACAATCAATGATGTGTAACATCACATGGCTAACATCGTACTCCGTAGTGAAAGTTTGAAAGCTTTTCCTCTAAGATCAGTAACAAAACAACGGTACTCACTCTCATCAATCTTATTCAACATAGTACCGAAATCTTATCCAGAGCAATAAGGCAAGAAAAAGAAATAAAAATCATCCAGATTAGAAAAGAAGGAGTAAAATTGTCTCTGTTTGCTAATAACATGATCTTATATGTAGAAAACCCTGAATACCAAAAAAACTCCTAGAACTAATAAATTCAATAAAGTTTCAGGATGCAAAGTCAACAAAATCACAACAAAAATCAGTTGTGTGTCTATACGCTAACAACAAACTGTAAGAAAAAGAAATAAAGGAAACAATGTCATTTAAATCTCATTTAAAATAGTATCAAAACAGTAAAATACTTAGTAATAAATTTAAGTGAT
The DNA here is from genome assembly GCF_008692025.1 of Phocoena sinus. Taxonomy (NCBI): domain Eukaryota; kingdom Metazoa; phylum Chordata; class Mammalia; order Artiodactyla; family Phocoenidae; genus Phocoena; species Phocoena sinus. The sequence goes on from NC_045763.1 coordinate 94,413,676, forward strand.
TTGAGGTGATGAAATATCTATATCCTGAAAACTGCAAAATATTGATGAAAGAAATTGAAGACCCATATAAGTGGAACACTATCTAATGTTCTTGATCAGAAGAATTAATCTTGTTAAAATGTCAATATTGCTCAAAAGCATCTATGGATTCAATGCAATCTCTATCAGAATTTCAGTGGCATTTTTTATAGAAATGGAAAAAACATCCTACAGTTCTTATGGAACCACAAAAGATTCTGAATAGCCAAAGCAATCTTGAGAAAGAACAGAGCTGGTGTATCACACTTCCTGATTTTAAACTATACTACAAATCTATTGTAATCAAAACACTATGTAACTGGCATTTGAAAAGACACATAGACTAATGGAACAGAATTGAGATCCTAGCAGTAAACTCATGCATATACAGTCAACAAATATTTGACATGGGAGCCAAGAACACTCAGTAGAGACAAGACAGTCTCTTCAAAATATCATGTTGAGACAACTGGATATTCACATGCAAGGGAATGAAATTGGACCCCTATCCTACACCACTCATGAAAATTAACTTGAAATTGTTTAAAGACTTAAATGTAAGACCTGAAACCATAAAACTCCTAAAAGAAAACGTAGAGGGTAAATTCCTTGATACTGGTCATGGAAATTATTTTTTATAGATGGCACCAAAAGCATAATCAGCAAAAGCAAAAATAAACAAATGGGATTGCATCAAACCAAAAGGTTTCTGCACAGCAAAAGAATGTTCAACAAAATGAAAAGACAATCTATGTAATTGGAGAAGATATCTGCAAACCACACATCTGAGAAGAGTTTAATATACAAATGGTATAAGGAACTCACATAAAAATGGTATAAGGAACTTATATAACTCAATAGCAAAAAAAAAAAAACAATTAAAAATGGATAAATGACCTTAACAGACATTTTTCCAAAGGAACCCTTGTGCACTGTTGTTGGGAATGTAAATTGGTACAGCTGCTATGGATAAGAGAATCGAAGTTCCTCAAAAATTAAAGATAGAACTACCATATAACCCAGGATTCCCACTTCTGGGTATACATCCATAAGAAATAAAAATAGGATATCAAAGAGATACCTGCATTTCAATGTGTATTGCAGCATTATTTATAATAGCCAAAATATGGAAACAACCTAATTGTTCATGGCTGAATGAATGGCTGAAAAAATACACACACACACACACAATGAAGTATTATTCAGTCATAAAAAAAAGAAATCTTGCCATTTTTCATGACATGGATGAAACTTGAGGCATCATAGTAAGTGAAGTAAGTCAGACAAAGAATGACAAATAGTGTAAGATCTCATATGTGGAATCTAAAACAAATTCATAGAATCATAGTGTAGAATTGTGGTTGCCAAGCGCAAATGAGAGAAGGTGGTCAAAGCATACAAACTTTCAGTTATAAGATACATAAATTCTGGGGATTTAATGTACTGCATGGTGACTGTAGTTAACTGTGTTATATTTTATATTTGAAAGTTACTAAGAGAGTAGATCTTAAGTGTTCTCGCCACACACAGAAAGAAGGCAACTATGTGAATTGATAAATGTGTTATTTAACATACTGTGGTAATCACTTAACAATATATATGTGCATCAAATCATCACATTGTACACCTTAAACTTACACAATATTACATATCAATCGTATCTCAGTAAAGTTGGAAAAAATAAAAAAGAAATTCGATATCAACTCTTGTCAATTTAATGCAGTGTTCTTATCTTGATAGCTTGCTTGCAACACCCACCTAATCAGTGAAACAGATAAGAAATTTTGTGTGTGTGTGTGTTTTTTCAGGGGAATATATAATACAAATTTTATTTAAAGCACAGTACAGATTACAATATAAAACTTTAAAAATTTGTATTATTATAAATAGTAATTTAAAAGACAGTTCATATTAATGATAATGTTATTCCAATCATACCCCTATACTCCTTGGATGCATGCCCTCCAACCTTTTTACCATTAGGAAACATTTGAAAGTCCTAGGATAAGGACAAAGTCCTTCGTTCTGTAGTAACACTGTTATGAACTCATCATAGAATCAGTTTTGTGTGAGTCTCTTAATTTCTCTGACCAAACTCTCATAATTTGTCAATATAGAAGAGTTAATTAGATTATTACTAAAATGTTTCAAATGACATCTGCAAAATAGAGAATCCTTAGAAGCTGATAATGCAATGAGAACAATAATAGTGAAAAATTAATAAAGCATTACATGCTTTTTCTGGAATTGTGTTTTTGGAGAACATTTATAATCGATAAGTAAATAACTTAAAATTTCACATTCAACCTAAATGAATGTTTTTACCACCCTTTTCCATTAAAATTGGGTTCTAGCTAAATGATGTTAAGCTACCTGTGTACTTGTTTGCATTTAGAAGGATTGACATCCTTTTCATGCCTAAGGTTTTGTTGTGCCTTATACTGATAGCAGGGTCAAGTTTGATACTTTGCTTTTATCATACAATGATAGGTCTACAGGCATTTTAATGATCTCTTACTCCTTATATACCAACTTTAACTTTGAATCAGTTGTTTGACTTCTTAAAATTCCCACCGTTCATTTTAACTATTGGGAAGGTGATCCCCTTTGTCAGTTATTCCCTACTATGTCCAATGTAAAACCAGGAAGATCTGAGAAATTCAGTCATTCTCATTGCTTACATCTGGACAAAGTGGATCAAAAAGTATCTCAGGATCTTTCACAATATCATTTCATTAATAAGGTTTGGCCTAAATATTTTTCAGTTATTCCATTATTGTTTCTATCTCTCATGCACAGCCATGTGTGATAAGCAATTACAGAGGATCATGTATGAAATTGTATTATGTTGTGCTATGTTCTGTGTGATATGTAACCCAAGGCATTTATGTTTACAACATTGAATTAATTAAAAGCATGTGGAATAGTTGGAAGATAATAAGAGCAAGTGACTCAACAATTTGACATTTAACTGTTAGGATTGATTCTCAAGGTTATATCAAATACAAAGTGTTTTCTGTCCTTTTTGTCTTTATATTTAGAAATGTGAAAGAACAAACAGTAGCGAATGCAGCATATATTTCATTTTAGCTGTGAGCAACTTCCATTGTGAATCAAGAATTGATTCAAAGCACATCTGACTTATGGTTTTGCTTTTAACAGTAAAAATGGCTACATCTAACCTCATTGCAGGTGAAGACAAAGTGATTTTATTTTTTAGAGAGCTACATATTTTTAGATTTCAGATAATTCCAAGAGGTTGCAACATGTAGGGAAAAGATGAGCCTTGTAGTTCCTTCAAATAAAGAAAACTTCCACCTAAATCTGAATACTAGGTGTGCTACATACACAGGAAATGAATCTCAGCTCTGTGATTATTATTTTTTCAATTGTTAATAAACAAATAGAGGTGAAAAAAAATTTGTGCTCATTTTTTTCCTTTGGTAGGGAATAACAGGGCAAAAATGAAGTATATCCTGATGTAGAATTCATAGTGTAGCATATAACATATGAAATACCTTATTATTTACTTTGCTAATTGTGTCTAAATTTCACATAGAAAATATGATAAGACTGCATCCATTTTATAACAATACCATGTGAATTTGGAAAGGGATTAGTGGTCCTAAATTTCATCTATTTCCAGAATCCATGAAGCATAGTGCCATTAAGGATAGTTGATTTGTCACTGTTGTCAGATAAGACAAAGATGAAAGTGAATCTTCAAAGGAAGAAAGCTTCCTGAGATCCACTGATTCCATGGCAGGTAGGGTACATTTCAAAACAGAACACTAAAGAACCTATAGCTCAAACTATCTTCAAAACCATACATTCCGGGACTTTCCTGGTGGCGCAGTGGTTAAGAATCCGCCTACCAATGCAGGGGACACAGGTTCGAGCCCTGGGCCGGGAAGATCCCACACACCACGGAGCAACTAAACCCCTGCCCACAACTACTGAGCCTGTGCTGTAGAGCTCACGAGCCACAACTATTGAGCCTGTGCTCTAGAGCTCGCGAGTGACAACTACTGAGCCCACGTGCCACAACTACTGAAGCCCACACACCTAGAGCCCATGCTCCTCAACAAGAGAAGCCGCCACAATGAGAAGCCCGCAAAGAAGACTAGCCCCAGCTCGCCACACCTAGATCTGTGCTCAGCAATGAAGACCCAATGCAGCCAAAAATAAATTAATTAATTTTAAAAGCCCATTCATTTCCCAAGAATCCTTAATGTTGGCATTTAGAGTTTTAGAACTAAACCTCAACTATATATATGTGTGTGTGTATATATATATATATGTATATACATATGTATATACATATATTGTATATATTTATATGTATATACATATGTATATATTTTTATTACATATTGACATATATGTAATGAAACTACTAAGCAGTTGCTGGATTTCTAGTTGATGTGTAAATAATCAGGATGTCAGGATGTCAGGAAAGAGCTTTCACTGGGTAGAATCTTACAGCAACATTACATTCCTTGAAGTGTATTGAAGAAGTTCTTTTTTTTGCTACTGGATGAAAATTCAGGCCATTCCATACCTTTTCAAATAATACCTAGTATCATCATCATCATCAGCCCATGATCACTATGAGCTGCCAAACATAGCAGCAGGTTGTTTTGTTCACTCTTATATAATACTCAAAATTCTAACCATTTGATTTTTTTTAAGCTAAATCTTTTCACCTCCATCAGACAGGCTTGCAGTTGGTGGAGGGGGATGTCTCCTTCTCTCTCTACCTCTCACTCAGTTCACCTTTAGTGTTTCTGAACTCTCTGCAATTGAAAGTGAAGAGAGTCAAGAGAGATAAGGAGGCACAGCAAAATTCTTGCCTGACTGCTACTGCCATTAGATATAACACTAAGCTTTTTAGACCTGGATAATATTTAAAGCTTCCTTTACTTCAGAGGGGACTTTTTTGGTATATCAGTTAACATTTTCTGTGAGCAAATTATCCCAACACTTGGTGACTTAAAACACAGCTCTTTATTATTTTTCATTAGTCCACGGGTCAGCTGTGTACTTCTGCTGACTGGGCCAGGCCTTTCTTCTCTTGATTGGGTTGGCTCATATGTCAAATCATGGCTAAACTGGGACTGGATGGTTTCAGAAGCCCTTACTTATATGTTTGGAGGTAGGTTTACTGTTGCCTGGGACAGCACACTTAGCTGTGTTTAATGTCGCCTCTTTAAAGAGGATAATATGCCCTCTTCACACGACAAGGTGCAAAGAACAGGAAAAAGGAAGACTATCCCTGATGCACAAGCACTTTTCAAATTTCTGCCATTTTTGCTTTTATTCTGTTGGCAAAATAAAAAATCATGTGACCAAGCACAGAGTTGGCATGAGAAGGGACAACCCAAGGGTGTGGTTACAGGAACTTGTGACCAATTGTCAGCCATTATTGCAGCAACTTATCACATATGGTCTTTTCATAGACCGAGTCCCTGGTCATCTGTCACATTTCTTTCCCTCGATGCAGATCTTGCACTCTCCTCTGTCTTGCTGCTTACTTATTTAGCAGCCCCAAAGAAGCTACTGATATCCGTGGCTTCTCTTTGTTGAGGTTTCCAGCCCATGATCCAAGAAAACCTAAAACCACCTCTCTTACTCATGTGGCCTATACCTGGTCTCTGGGAAATATGTCTTTTGTCCAAACCAGGAAATATAAGCTGATCCCAATTCAATTATCTCTTATTTGCTTCCACATTTGGAAGAGCTAGCCATCCGACATCTCCCCTTTTAACTGCAGGAGTCAAAGTGTCCACTTTATCACCCCAACTTCAGGAAATACATATCAAGCTCTCCACACAATTTTGTTGAAGCCGATCTCACTAGTCTTGAGATAAGGGTCAGGCATCCATTATCCTTTATGCTTGGGAATTACTTGACTCACAGTTCACCAATAGCTATCTCCAAAATATATCTTTCAAATCTCTCTTAATCACCAATGGCATGATTCTTTAAGAGCCTGGATCTAGGTAATGGATTAAGAATTATGTAACCAGATTTTTTTTCTTCAAAATATTAATCTTAGTCTGACACTCCAGTTTAGAGTTTCATAAATATTATACCTGTGGTCTCTTGGCGCCTCAGTTAAAACTGCTAAATTAACATCTTTTTGTGTGTGGAAAGTGATAAAATTCATGAAATACGCATTTACCCTCCAAGTAAGAATGATGAAACAAATTATAATAAAAATGTATTTAATTTTGTACCTATTGATTTAAACTCATCGTTATGAGCTAGGTAGATCATCTTAGAGACCAATCTTTGATTACTGCATTACCTCTTCCACCAAGATCTATACCAATTAAAAATCTGATGGTTGTGCTAATTTTGCTTTTATTTAAGTAAATGGTAGACCTGTTGAAGAATAGAGAGTCAAAAACAGTCTGAGTCTTGCCATGAGTGAATTTCCTACTGGTTGAAATAGAGTCATTCACAATTTATTTATTAAACATTCTAGGTTATTTTTCAGCAAAGGTTGAAAAGCCAAATGTCACATGAAAACTCCAAAGGAATGAATTAGTTGAGGTCATTTATGTAGAACATAGTATCTGACACACAGTAAAAATGCAACAAATGTTAGCTATTCCTGCTATTATGATAACAGCATGTTTGCACAGATCCTTAGGTTAGCAATTACTAGAGTTAAGGTTAAATTTCTCATGTGTTCTTTGTTTAACCACCTACCCTCTGAACTCTCCATTCCACCAAACATCCAAACAGCATCTACTACATTGTCTCTAACAATTCTTCATTTTGAAATAATTATAAAATGAACCTCTCTTTGGACATATCCTGAATATAGGAGGAGGGTCCAGGATAATAGTAGGCCTAGCTTTTCAGATTGCACAAAGTTGCTGCTAGTCTCTGAGAGATACTTCTTCTAAAATCCTATCAACATGTGCTACTGTCTGAAAATCTGTTTCTCTACTATCTCTTCTACTATTCTTAAATGATGAGAATTTAAGCCTTTAACTTGCCTTGCAATAAAGCAACTGTTCTTCCAGAAACAGGGATTGAACAGATTGATTGCCTTACCTAGACCATTTCATTGATCCTAGAGCAGACTTCCCAGGTTTCTTCCTTCCCTTTACCCTTTGGGGAAGCTCTTCCTAGGGAGCTTAGGACTGCAAGGCAGGCCACTCATGTGGCTTAACCACAGGCCTCTTATGGTCCCTTTGTGTTTGTCTCTGACTTAACACTCAACCAAAAATTGATTTAGTTCTGTCTCCCAATTTCATTTTCTCACAGCAGGCAATGGTACCTAGACCTCTTCAATCATTACAGTCGTCTTTTCTTTCATACCTCTTTCAAGAAGTGCTCTGATATTTTTTCTCTTCTTTCTACCCTTTCCTTGTAGAAGGTAGTTAACTACTTTGACTTATATTTCTTTTCTAAGAAGTCTATAAACTTTTAATATTTCTTCCAGTTGACTCACTCTTTTATTTGCTTTTAATAAGGACTTAAGTTGGGGATTCAGCACTCATGCATAGTTTATTTTAATAACATTCACACTAGTTTCTCCCACTAGAATGTGGATAGGCCTTTGTTTTGCTTACCACTTGTATTAGTCTGCTCGGGCTGCTGTAATAAAATACCAGAGACTGTGTGGCTTAAACAACAGTAGTTTATCTTCTCAAAGTTCTGGAGGCTGGAAAATCCAAGCTTAGGGTGCCAGTTGATTCAGTTCCTGGTGAGAGCTCTCTTCCTGGCTTGCAGATAGCTGCCTTCTCCCTGTGTCCCCACAAGGTAAAGAGACAGAGTCTCTGGTGTCTCCTCTTATAAGGATGTTAATCTTATTGGATTAGGGTCCTACCCTTATGATTCCATTTAACCTTAATTATTTCCTTACTCCAAATATAGTCATGTTGGGGGTTAAGTTTTCAACATATAAGTTGTGAGAGGACACAATGCAATCCTTAGTATCACTTTAGCCCAGGACCTAAAAGTGGCGGATATATAGTAGTCTCTTTATGAATATTTATTGAATGAAAATATATATGAATGAATGGAATATTTCTCTGCTTATGTGTCTGTATATCACAGTATTACAAATGAGTTTTCTATCAAAATGATTAACCTATTAATCATCCTAAGGAGCCATACTGTATATAATACTTCTATTAGGAAAAGATGAATTTTATTCCTTACTTCATACCAGAGTCCAGATAGCTCATGTTCAACCAAATTGTAACATTTATTGAGTTCCTATGCTATAAAAGTATGTGGAGTCCAGATCAAGTGGGAGAGTCTATGAAAGCACAGAATAATATATAAATCATGGTAGAAAGGAAACAATGACAAAAGGGAAATATAAAAATAAACTCTGATAGTGTCTAGGAGGTACATTATGTAACTTTTAGCATGGGAAGAATTCAGGGAAAGTGTCATAAGGAGATTTGATTGTTTTGGTAGAAGTTGCTCTAAAAGAGAAGGAAATTTGGATAGAGCTAAAAATCAGAGCCAGAGCATGGATACAGGAGTGTCAAATGGTCCAGTTTCAGAGTGGGAAAAATCTAGGCATGCTCCAAATCCTATTCAATATTTTCCTTAAACATACTGTACATATTCTTGTATCTGCATTATAGATGATACCCTTCACTGAGTTGCTATAATCTTAATCCTCCCTAAATTTTATTTCCTAACCCTTATGCCTCACACAAAAGAGACACTCAATAAATTCTTTTTCGTAATTACATATTATAAAGTTAAAAAAGTAGTGAAGTTTTCTGAATTCTGAACTCAAATATTAAAGGTAGATCAGTGATGACTGGGAGTTTTTTGGGGACTGAGGAGTACGTGGGGGGGAATTAAGTGATCATAGATAGTAGGCTGGGGTTACCACTAAGCCACGGTTCTCTCACTGAGCATCTTGGAGACAGCCATGTGAATATCCCTTTGACAATCAGCTCCTAGCATTCACAGGCGTGATATCCCACAGACTAGAAATGAGAAGAGTAAAGAGATGTTTGAGATAAAACTGGTTCAGTACCGCTGAGATGATACTGCTGTTAAGGAGCTGAACCTGGATTAAAAGAAGGAAATTGCTAGTTGAGATTTATGTTATACTAAATTACTCCAATGTGGTTGAGAAAGATGGGCTGAAGGAGCAAGAAACAAGGTAGCAGGACCACTTAGAAGGCCACAGCAAGGGCATGGCTCAGAAGTGAGGAAGATCTTAATTTAAACGAGAGAGAGAGAGAGAGAGAGAGAGAGAGAGAGAGAGAGAGAGAGAGAGAAAGGAGCTGAGAGGTGAATCCTTTTAATGCTGCAAAATATTTATAATGCTGGAAGTTTGCATTCCCATACTGACCCGGAGTTTCAGAATCACTTGCACGTTTTCAGGGAGGTAAAATCAATTCAGTGTCTGGATGGCTAAAATGTAACAACATAATTTCATCTGAAAATTTCAATGGTATCTGAAGAAAAGGGGAGGAATAAATTGGGACTTAGTACTAAAAAGAAAAAAAAGCAACTCAGTAAGAAAGAGGGGGGAAGTTTCAACAAAACAAATATAAAAATGACCATTAGCACATTAAAAAAAGAAGTATTCAATATCTTTTGTCATCTGGAGAAAGCAAATTAAAACCATGATGAAATATCACTATACACTGGACAAAATAGCTAAAATTTAAAAGGTTGGAAACAATAAATGTCACTGAATGCTAGCTTGGCAGTGAGAATTCTCATAGTGATTTTGGAGGTACAAAGTATTAGTATGGCCTCTCCTGGCTTTAGTTGTAATTATAACCTGTGTTTATGCAAAGTTTATTATTTTCAAATTACTCACCAGGGACCTGATTAAAAATGGTGTGCATGCTCGTCATTCCTTAGTTCACTAAACTCCTCTGATAACGCATGTTTCCCTTTTCAGTCATGTTACAGGGAGGTAAGAAATCTAAGGAAAAGATAGAAGGAAGAAAAATAAAATTAAAAGAAATTAACACTGCCCAAAGGTACATATGTATCACTATGGTAGAAATTAGGCACATACGTCAGAGAGAAGAGAAAAATTCCCATGTTAGGAAACTGCCTATTGCCTACTACAAGTTTGTTCCCAGCCTTCAATATCTTCAATATATGCTCCATTTGCTGGATCTCTAAGGATCCTTTAATTCTTCATGACATTGTCAACAGCTCACCAGAACCTTCAATATTACTGCTGGTTTTGTATGCAAGTTGGATAAAAAATAACTACAAAAAGAAAATTGGATAAGATTAATTTTACTTACTAAAAATTAATACAAGAAGTACAAAATTCATTGCCTATTGCAAATCTTCAGGCCAGCCTGAGGGTAAAAGATTATGGTTTTCTTATATATGTCAATTGTTACTACCACATTACTTCTGAGGGTGAAGTAAAAATGTAGCCAAACCATTAAGGCCATTTCAGTCTCAAAAGTTATAGGCATAGGTATAGATATGGAAATAGTAAAAGTAATAGAAATAGGAACAGATATAGGGATAGATATATAGATGATATAAATGTATAGATATAGGGGAGTATGCAGATGAGAAAATAGAAGTGAGTGTAGGTATAGGTTTAGGTGTCAAGACAGGTATAGGTATTATTATTCTTTTTTAACATCTTTATTGGAGTATAATTGATTTACATTGTTGTGTTAGTTGCTGCTGTATAACAAAGTGAATCAGCTATACGTATATATATCCCCATATCCCCTCCCCCTTGCATCTCCCTCCCACCCTTTCTATCCCACCCTCTAGGTGGTCATAAAACACCTAGCTGATCTCCCTGTGCTACGCGGCTGCTTCCCACTAGCTGTAGATTTTACATTTGGTAGTATATATATGTCCATGCCACTGTCTCACTTCATCCCAGCTTACCCTTCCCCCTCCCCATGTCCTCAGGTCCATTCTGTACATCTGCATCTTTATTCCTGTCCTGCCCCTAGGTTCTTCAGAAACATTATTATTATTATTATTAGATTCCATATATATGTGTTAACATACGGTATTTATTTTTCTTTTTCTGACTTACTTCACTCTGTATGACAGACTCTAGGTCCATCCACCTCACTACAAATAACTCAGTTTCATTTCTATTTATGGCTGAGTCATATTCCATTGTGTATATGTGCCACATCTTCTTTATCCATTCATCTGTCGATGGACACTTAGGTGGCTTCCATGTCCTGGCTATTGTAAATAGTGCTGCAGTGAACATTGTGGTACATGACTCTTTTTGAATTCTGTTTTTTTCAGGGTATTTTCCCAGGAGTGGGATTGCTGGATCATATGGTAGTTCTATTTTTAGATTTTTAAGGAACATGCATACTGTTCTCCATAGTGGCTGTATCAATTTACATTCCCACCAACAGTGCAAGAGGGTTCCCTTTTCTCCACACCCTCTCCAGCATTTATTGTTTGTAGATTTTTTGAGATGGCCATTCTGACCAGTGTGAGGTGATACCTCATTGTAGTTTTGATTTGCATTTCTCTAATGATTAGTGATATTGAGCATCCTTTCATATGTTTGTTGGCAATCTTTATATCTTCTTTGGAGAAATGTCTATTTAGATCTGCCCATTTTTGGATTGGGTTGTTTGGGTTTTTTTGATATTGAGCTGCATGAGTTGCTTGTATATTTTGGAGATTAATCCTTTGTCAGTTGCTTCATTTTCAAATATTTTCTCCCATTCTGAGGGCTGTCTTTTTGTCTTGTTTATGGTTTCCATTGCTGTGCAAAAGCTTTGAAGTTTCATTAGGTACCATTTGTTTATTTTTGTTTTTATTTCCATTTCTCTAGGAGGTGGGTCAAAAAGGATCTTGCTGTGATTTGTGTCATAGAGTGTTCTGCCTATGTTTTCCTCTGAGTTTTATAGTATCTGGCCTTACATTTAGATCTTTAATCCCTTTTGAGTTTATTTTTGTGTATGGTGTTAGGGAGTGATCTAATCTTATAGTTTTACATGTACCTGTCCACTTTTCCCAGCACCATTTATTGAAGAGGCTGTCCTTCCTGCACTGTACATTGCTGCCCCCTTTATCAAAGATAAGGTGACCATATGTGCGTGGGTTTATATCTGAACTTTCTATCCTGTTCCACTGATCTATATTTCTGTTTTTGTGCCAGTGCCAATCTGTATTGATTACTGTGGCTTTCTAGCATAGTCTGAAGTCAGGAAGCCTGATTCCTCCAGCTCCATTTCTCTTTCTCAAGATTGCTTTGGCGATTCGGAGTCTTTTGTTTCCATATAAATTGTGAAATTCTTTGTTCTAGTTCTGTGAAAAATGCCATTGGTAGTTTGATAGAGACTGCATTGAATCTGTAGATTGCTTTAGGTAGGATAGTCATTTTCACAATGTTGATTCTTCCAGTCCAAGAATGTGGTACATCTCTCCATCTGTTTGTATCATCTTTAATTTCTTTCATCAGCGTATTATAGTTTTCTGCAAACAGGTCTTTTGTCACCTTTGGTAGGTTTATTCCTAGGTATTTTATTCTTTTTGTTGCAATGGTAAATGGGAGTGTTTTCTTGATTTCACTTTCAGATTTTTCATCACTAGTGTATAGGAATGCAAGAGATTTCTGTGCATTAATTTTGTATTCTGCTACTTTACCAAATTCATTGATTATCTCTAGTAGTTTTCTGGTAGCATCTTTAGGATTCTCTATGTAGAGTATCATGTCATCTGTAAACAGTGACAGCTTTACTTCTTTCGATTTAGGTTTCTTTTATTTCTTTTCTGTTTCTGATAGCTGTGGCTAAAACTTCCAAAGCTATGTTGAGTAATAGTGGTGAGAGTAGACAACCTTGTCTTGTTCCTGATATTAGAGGAAATGGTTTCAATTTTTCACCATTGAGAACGATGTTGGCTGTGTGTTCGTCATATATGGCCTTTATTATGTTGAGGTAAGTTACCTCTGTGCCTACTTTCTGGAGAGTTTTTATCATAAATGGGTGTTGAATTTTGTTGAAAGCTTTTTCTGCATCTATTTGGATAATTATATGGTTTTTCTCTTTCAGTTTTTTAATATGGTGTATCACATTGATTGATTTGTATATATTGAAGAATCCTTGCATTCCTGGTATAACCCCACTTGAACACGGTATATGATCCTTTTAATGTGGTGTTGGATTCTGTTTGTTAGTATATTGTTGAGGATTTTTGCATCAATGTCCATCAGTGATATTGGCCTATAGTTTTCTTTCTTTGTGACATCTTTGTCTGGTTTTGGTATCAGGGTGATGGTAGCCTTGTAGAATGAGTATGGGAGTGTTCTTTCCTCTGCTGTATTTTGGAAGAATTTGAGAAGGATAGGTGTTAGCTCTTCTCTAAATGTTTGATAGAATTCTCCTGGGCAGCCATCTGGTCCTAGGCTTTTGTTTGTCGGAAGATTTTTAATCACAGTTTCAATTTCAGTGCTTGTGATTGGTCTGTCTACATGCTCTATTTCTTCCTGGTTCAGTCTCGGATGTTTGTGCTTTTTCAAGAATTTGTCCATTTCATCCAGGTTGTCCATTTTATTGGCATATAGTTGCTTGTAGTAATCTCTCATGATCCTTTGTATTTCTGCAGTGTCAGTTATTACTTCTCCATTTCATTTCTAATTCTGTTGATTTTAGTCTTCTCCCTTTTTTTCTTGATGAATCTGGCTAATGGTTTATCAATTTTGTTTATCTTCTCAAAGAACCAGCTTTCTGTTTTATTGTTCTTTGCTGTTGTTTCCTTCATTTCTTTTTCATTTATTTTTGATCAGATCTTTATGATTTCTTTCCTTCTGCTATCTTTGGGTGTTTTTTTGTTTTCTTTCTCTAATTGCTTTAGGTGTATGTTTAGATTGTTTATTTGAGATTTTTCTTGTTTCTTGAGGTAGGATTATATTGCTGTAAACTTCCCTCTTTGAACTGCTTTTGCTGCATCCCATAGGTGTTGGATTATTGTGTTTTCATTGTCATTTGTTTCTAGGTATTTTTTGATTTCCTCTTTGATTTCTTCAGTAATCTCTTGGTTTTTTAGTAACATATTGCTTACGCTCCATGTGTTTGTATTTTTTACAATTATTTTCCTGTAATTGATACCTAGTCTCCTAGAGTTGTGGTCGGAAAAGGTACTTGATATGATTTCAGTTTTCTTAAATTTACCAAGGCTTGATTTGTGACCCAAGGTATGATGTATCCTGTAGAATGTTCCATGAACCCTTGAGAAGAAAGAGTATTCTGTTGTTTTTGGATGGAATGTCCTATAAATATCAGTTAAGTCCATCTTGTTTAATGAATCACTTTCAGTCTGTATGTGTCCCTAGGTGTGAAGTGGGTCTCTTGTAGACAGCATATGTATGAATCTTGTTTTTGTATCCATTCAGCCAGCCTTTGTCCTTTGGCTGGAGCATTTAATCAATTTACATTTAAGGTATTTATCGAAATGTATGTTCCTATTACCATTTTCTTAATTGTTTTGGGTTTATTATTGTCAATCTTTTCCTTCTCTTGTGTTTCCTGCCTAGGGAAGTTCCTTTAGCATTTGTTGTAGAGCTGGTTTGGTGGTGCTGAATTCTCTTAGCTTTTGTTTGTCTGTAAAGGTTTTAATTTCTCCATCAAATCTGAATGAGATCCTTGCTAGGTAGAGTAATCTTGGCTCTAGGTTTTTCCCTTTTATCACTTTAAATATGTCCTGCCACTCCCTTGTGCCTGCAGAATTTCTGCTGAAAGATCAGCTGTTAACCTTATGGCGATTCCCTTGTATATTATTTGTTGCTTTTTCCTTGCTGCTTTCAATATTTTTTCTTTGTATTTAATTTTTGATAGATTGATTAATATGTGCCTTGGAGTGTTTCTCCTTGGATTTATCCTGTATGGGACTCTCTGTGCTTCCTGGACTTGACTGACTATTTCCTTTCCCATATTAAGGAAGTTTTCAACTATCATCTTTTCAAATGTTTTCTCAGTCCCTTTTTATTTCTCTTCTTCTAGGACCTCTGTAATTTGAATATCGGTGTGTTTAATGTTGTCCCAGAGGTCTCTGAGACTGTCCTCAATTCTTTTCATTGTTTTTTCTTTATTCTGCCCTGTGGTAGTTATTTCCATTATTTTATCTTCCAGGTCACTTATCTGTTCTTCTGTCTCAGTTATTCTGCTATTGCTTCCTTCTAGAGAATTTTTAATTTCATTTGTTTTGTTGTTCATCATTGTTTGTTTGCTCTTTATTTCTTTTAGGTGCTTGTTAAGCGTTGCTTATATTTTCTCCATTCTATTTCTATGATTTTGGATCATCTTTACTATCAATACTCTGAATTGTTTTTCAGGTAAACTGCCTATTTCCTCTTCATTAGTTTGGTCTGTGGATTTTTACCTTGCTCTTTCTTCTGCTGTGTATTTCTCTGTCTTCTCATTTTTCTTAACTTACAGTGTTTGGGGTCTCCTTTTCTCAGGCTGCAAGTTCATAGTTCCCGTTGTTTTGGTGTCTGCTCTCAGAGGGTAAGGTTGGTTCAGTGGGTTATGTAGGCTTTCTGGTGTAGGAAACTAGTGCCTGTGTTCTGGTGGATGAGACTGGATCTGTTCTTTCTGGTGGGCAGTACTGTGTCCGGTGGTGTGTTTTGGGGTGCCTTTGACCTTATTATGATTTTAGGCAACCTCTCTGCTAATGGGTGGGGTTGTGTTCCTGTCTTTCTAGTTGTTTGGCATGGGGTGTCCAGCACTGGAGCTTGCTGGTCGTTGAGTGGAACTGGGTCTTAGTGTTGAGATGGAGATCTCTGGGAGAGCTCTCGCCTATTGATATTACGTGGGGCCGGGAGGTCTCTGGTGGACCAGTGTCCTCAACTCGGTTCTCCCACCCCAGAGGCTCTGGTATGACGCCCAGCCGGAGCACCAAGACCCTGTCAGGCCCACAGCTTTTAGAACGAACAGTGCTCACGATTCTTCCCTGTCCACAATACACAGGGATTCATCTCGCCAAGTGTGCTGCTCTGCATCTTTCAGCTCACTGATCCCAATCCAGTGATCATGTACATTGCATGCATTTAAGATACTCCAGGGAGAGCCTCTGCACATCTGAAGCAAGGTCCCAGCGCAACACCACACCATGTGTGGCTGTTGGCAGGCAGGATATGGCAGCAGTCTTTGCTTCCGGGGGCAGGGGGAGGTTAGCAGTTATCGGTATAGGTATTGTTATATACAAAATGGGTAAGAAATGTAAAATAATACGAATTATAAAGAGTAAGGCAGTAGTTTTGTAGAAATCTGTGGTAAGCTTAAATCTACTGCCAGTCATCTTTGATACCCAATGATAAAAATCTTAATAAATCTTTTTATTTTTATTTAGTTATATTTTTATTGAAACATAGTTGATTTACAATGTTATATTAGTTTCAGGTGTACAACATAGTGATTCATTATTTTTATAGATTATACTCCATTTAAAGTTATTACAAAATAGTGGCTGTATTTCCTTGTGCTGTACAATATATCCTTGTTGTTTATAACAAAAAATTGTCTACTATTTAAGGGAGATTTGTTCTTCTTTTATTGTTTAAACAAATTCCTAGAAGAGTTTTGTCATGTGGTGCTTTAAATAAGGAACAGAATTACACAATGAACAATGTTTTAAGCAGCAGTTTTTCAGCATCAGTCCTTAAAGGCCTAGCGCAGTTAGTGAACCACTCGATGGTTAAGTCAACAAGCAGATGTCTGCAGATGGTGAAGTAATTGTGATGTTATATATAGCCCTGAAGGGCTAAGGGTGGAAAGAAGGAGCTGATAAGCAGGGCTTTCTAGATCTGGTCAACTAAAGTTCCAAGGACTCAGTAATCAGCCATAAATCATGTATTTTAAAGCTTAAGCTTAACTTTTATATATATTTCTATATGCTGTGACTCCATATAGTGTGAAATTACAAAAATAAAGCTGAAATTCATTAATGCAAAGAAGATAATGCTGTTATATTTTTGATAACTTTGCTAGTCTGCTCTCAAGCTGTGAACCATTTTATCTGGGTCCTTCAATGCTTGGAGAACCTCCCCTGTCAATTCCAACCCATGTAGCTTCTTCTGATGCTGGGGATCTCACTGAAGCCTGCCTATGACCTCCCATTGATCTCTAGCTGTCTGCCTTGAAGCCATAGGCCACAGATTGCTTTGTGCCGTCATTCCCCAGCCTCCCTGATCCTATACACATACAGATACACATACACATACATATACACACGCAGTCAGAGATAACACTCAAGGATAAGTTACCATTTGGCATCAGAAGCTACATTTTGGGTTCCCCACAGGACAGATGGAGAACTCTGGACCCTATTACAGTATTCAAACTCAAACTAAAGGAAACTGAAAAGTAGAAACTCAGATCCTCTGTCCCTGCCTCCTCACCACACCACCATTTTTACTCTGTTGGAGACTTTCCTTTACACATGGTCATAGTTTGTGAGAAGCACTGTTCATTTACCTCCATGGAGATCCCTATGGAACGTGGGACACCAAACCCTCCACTTTGAATTTCCATCACCCAGTCTAACACTTCTTTCCCATTAGGATGTTGTCTCTGGAAAAGTGCCTGTGTTACAGAACACTTTCCAATATTCTCTTTCCTTCAGTTTCTCAACCAGTAGCTCTTCCTTTCACCCTTGCCATTGGACAAGGAATTGTCCCTTGTCACATTCTTGTTCAAGTGGCATTTGTCTTATCTCTTTCCTGGGGCCATCCTGTCAGTGTGTTCCAAACCTGCTTCAAAAGGAAGAGGAATAAAAAGTATACTTGTTCATTCAATACATTCAAAATATCTTAATTATACTGAATTCATTTTTCGACTTATCCCCTATCTGTATTGCTGCCTCTGCCATAACAATTTGGGTACTTTAAAATTTTAGATGATACCTATAGAGCAATTAAAAATTTTTCTGGCTTTGGAGAGAAAACACACAAGTATATTTCCTAGATAACTGAATCATACCCATTGAGTCCAATGCTTTTGAATTAATGAACAATTTTAATGCAAACATTTGTGGAATAAACATTATATCATCTTTTTTCATAAACAGATTATTAAACATAATATTTATGGAAAAAGATATTTCCAGAAGATTTTTATTAAAATAAGCAATTGCATAATAATATAATATGGTAATATCCCCAGAAGTCTTTGAAAGATTGTATAAGGCTTTTGCTCCTACAGTTATTGACTGTGTATTCCTACATGTTTGGTACAATTGCTTTTAAACCTCTTCTTACTGTTGATAATGTCCCTGTATTAAATACTTTCCACTTGATAGAAAGCAGCAAAGGCAAGATTCAAAACCTCATCTACTTGACTCAAAATCTCCTGTTTTTCTAACTGTAACATATTGAGCATGAAAACTGTAAGTCTAAGACCATAAAAGCTCTAAAATCACCTTATTCTAAAATCAGTATGAAGCAGTTTTAGTGCTACTAAATTGTAAAATGGGTTCCAGTACCTGTTGAATGATCTTTAGTTGGATCATATTCCAGATAAAGACTATTATATAAATATCCTCCAGATCAGTAAGATGACAGTCCATGTATACTATTTATGAAGATAAATGAAAGTTCATTAAATATTAAGAATTCTTAGGAAAGAAAAGTGTTACATCAATTGATATAATAGAAACCTTTCTGGAGAGTCATGAACTCAGGTGTGTAACTTCTCTTCTTAATGGAGTCTCATTCAATTAAGTAGATTTCTCTATAGTTGAGAGAGTAAGAAATTGATAGGAAAAAGTCAGGAAAGTCATATGAACATAGAAGTGCTATACTAGGATTTCATATAGACCCATTATACATGTCTGGAATTCAGACTTCTGTTCTTTTGGAGGAAAAAATTCAAAACTTCCTTCCTGACTAAGGTAAATGCCCCTTCCCTGGGTCCATTCCATTAGAGCACCTTTAAAAGATATTTATCATAATATTTAGCAAATAGAATTTTAATTATTGATTTAACTATTTTCTTCCTCTTCCTTATCTGTGTGCTATTGAAGGCAAAACTGTTTTTCACCTTCATTTATCAAGTTTCTAGTAAAATGCCCAGATCCAGACCATTATTTACTGAATTATTTCAATTCAGTTTATTTAATGAATATTTAAACCTTCAAAAAATCTGGCATGATTTTCCTGCTTAAAGAGAATTTTGAACTGATAACATATTGAATATTTTCTTTCTTTCTGTGAAATATATTTGCATATATATTCCCATCACTGCCAATGAATCTGAGGTAGACCAATAGCATAAATCAATACACTGGTGAATCCAGGTTCAATTCTTATTGCATACATTTGTGCTCACTTCCCCTCACTAATTTCACATGGCTAAAATAAGTTCTCCCTAACATTCTACGCAGAAATAACAAGGAGTCAATCCATGTATTTTTCAGAGTTTACTCTTTAAACATTTGCTGCAATACTTAATAGGTGAAATTATTTAGGTTTTTTTTTTTAAATCTTACATGTCATAGTGTAGGTCCAAAAAGAAATAGTCAAATTAACATCCTAAGCATAATGGTCAACATACAGTCCTGTCCCTACAATTCTTGTTTAGCTTTAATTAACACTTTTGAATTATTCCCTTCCTCTAACTGTGGAAGTATTTGTCTGATTGTTATTCAAGCCCTCAAAATGTGATGCCAGTCATGCTCTCCAATCTTAAATCTCCGAGCTTCCTTTCACAAATTTTTGAACTAGGTAAATTCTTTAAGTATTTTTCCCCACACATGTCCTGAGGTACAGTCTAGATCCAAGCTAGAAAACAGAAGAAGACAGTGAAGATTGGATTTGCCCCAGGTTCAAATCCTAGTCTAGAAAATTATTAGCTATGAACTTCTGTGTTTTAGTTTTCTCATCTATAAAATGGAGGAGATGTTATTTACCTCATGTAGCTCTATTGATATTGAGGAGAAAATATCATGTTTAAAGCATCAACATGATATCTAGCTATAGAGTACTCAGAAAATGCTAGTAATTGGTACTAATGATGCTATCAGCATCCCTAGCATTATCCCCACACTCATGGTGTTCCCTCTGTTTGGAATTATGTGCTCTGCATCTTTAACATATCAAATTCTTTTTAGTCTTTAGAATCTAACAGCCATCTCATTTTTAAAAAATGTAAAAAAAAAAAAAATTAAAGCACTAAACTGATTAGATCTCTCACTCTTTTGAGCCCCTACAGGAAGAGACTGTGTTGCTTTTATAAACTTCACTATATCTGCCTGATATTATAGTAATTCATATACATGCTTTACAACGTTTATCATTTATTTTTGTTTCCTATGAAGCAAGTAGAACAGAGATGTATAAATTTAAGTTCTTGCAAGTCTACTTTCTATCCACAATAACTGTAATGAAGAGAGTTTGAACTGAATTCTACCCAACTCCTTCCCCACTTTGGATCTTTGAGACAAGAAAATCAAAAGGGAAAACTCCCTACCAAAAAAAGGAAGATGTTTAGGGACAGATTAAGAAATTTTATGTATATAAATCACATTCCATAGAATTTACCCTTTTGAAGTATACAGTTCTGTGGATTTGGTTATATTCACAGAGTTGCTCAGCCAGCACCACTATCTGATTTTAGAATATTTCTTTGTGTCCAAAAGAAATCCCATAACCGTTAATAGTCACTTTCCACTCCCTCTTCTCCCCAGCGTCTGGTAACCGCTAAATCTATTTTCTGTCTCCATATATTTGCCTGTTCTGCACACTTAATATAAATGGAATTATACAATATGTGGCCTGTTGTCACAGGCTTATTTCATTAGTATAACGTTTTCAAGGTTTATTCATGTTGTAGCATGTATCATTTCTTTATTCTTTTTATAGCTGTGTAATATTCCATTTTATTGATACACCACATTTTGTTTATCCATTCATCAATTGACATTTGTGTTGTTTCCACTTTTGGCTATTAGGAATAACGCTACTATGAGCATTTTTAATTTCTAAAAAACCCTCACCAATATTTGTTAGTTCTCTTTTTGTTTTTAGTTATCCTAGTGAATGTGAAGTGGTATGTCATTCTGGTTTTACTTTACATTTCCCTAATGACTAATGATGTTGATCAAATTTACATATGCTTATTGACCATTTGCATGTTATCATTCAAGAAAAGTCTATTCAAATCATTTGTTCATTTTTACACTACACTATTTTTCTTTTAATTTTGTATTTATACATTTTGAATACAAGTCTCTTATCAGATATATGATTTGCAAATATTTTCTCCCATGATATGGGTTATCTTTTTTTTTTTTTTTTTTGTGGTACACGGGCCTCTCACTGTTGTGGCCTCTCCTGTTGCAGAGCACAGGCTCCAGATGCGCAGGCTCAGTGGCCATGGCTCACAGGCCCAGCCGCTCCGCGGCATGTGGGATCTTCCCAGACCGGGGCACGAACCCATGTCCCCTGCATCGGCAGGCGGACTCTCAACCACTGCACCATCAGGGAAGCCCTGAGTTATCTTTTTACTTTCTTGATGGTGTTCCTTGAAGCACAATTCCTTTTTTTTTTTTTCAATTTTTATGCTTTTAATTGATGTCCAATTTGTCTACCTTTTCTTTTGTCAGTTTTGCTTTTAGTATCATTGCTTTTAGAAATCATTGCCGAACCCAAAGTCACAAGATTTACTCTTATTTTTTAATCTAAGATTTTTATAGCTTTGAGATTTAGGTCTGATCCAATTTGGGTTAATTTTTATATGCAGTGTGTGAGGTAGAATTCCAAATTTCATTCTTTTGCAGTGGATATTGAGTCCCACCATCGTTTGATGAAAAAAACTATTCTTTCTCAATTGAATTTTCCTGGCACCCTTGCCAAAAATCAATTCATCATAAAAGTGAGGGTTTATTTCTGGACTCTCAATTCTATTCTGATCTATATGTCTATTCTTATGCCAGTACTATGTTGTCTTGATTACTGTTGCTTTCTAATAAATTTTGAAAGTTAGTCTTTCAGATTTGTTCTTTTTCATGACTTTTTTGTTATTCCTGGTCCCATACACTCCCATATGAACTTTAAGATCAAATTGTGAATTTCCGGAAAAAACAAAGCCACCTTGGACATTGATAGGAATTATGTTGAATATGGGACTTTGTTATTATATATATATATATATATATATATATATATGTTTATAACTGTTATGTATTTCTGAAGGATTATCATTATGAAATGATTTTCCTTGTATCTAGTAACAGTTTGTCTGAAAGTCGTTTTTTTTTTTTTATTTGTATAGTTATATCTACTCCAATTCTGTTTTGCATACTGTTTGCATGGTATTGGTATATATTTTCCCATTCTTTTACTTTCAACCTATTTGTGTATTTGAATTTAAAGTGTGGCTTTTGTTAAACATCATAAAATTTGATAATTTTTAATGAATTCTGCCAAACTTTATTTTGATTGGAGTGTTTGCTCTATTTAACTTATATTAAGTACTGTTAGTATAGGATTATAGTCTGCCATTTTCTATTTTTTTTTATGTCTTATATCTTTCTTATTCCATTCTTCTATTACTGCTTTATTTTGCATTAAAGAATTAAATCCTAGTATTCAACATTTTCTAGCATTCTGTTTTAAATTCCTTCTTGTTTCTTTTACTATTTGAATTATTTTTTATTTTACTAGTTGCCCTCGGGATTGAATTAATTTTTGTTGTGGACTGAATGTCTGTATTCTCCCCACCCCAAACAGTTTCATATGTTCAAGTCCCATTCCTCAACATGATGGTATTTGGAGGTTGTGTTGTTTGGGAGGTAATTAGATTTAGATGAAGTCATGGGGCCCTACCTTATAAGAAGAAGAGAGAACAGAACTTATTCTTTCTGTGCATGCATGAATATGAGGTCATGTAAGCACACAGTGAGGTGGTGGCCATCTACCAGCCAAGAGAAGAGACTTTAGAATGAAACCTATCTTGCCAGCCTCTTAATCTTGGACTTCTCAGCCTTCAGAACTGCAAAAAATAAATTTCTACTGTTTAAGCAACTCAATCTATGATATTTTGTTATGGCAGCCTGATAAGAATAAGACAACATCTTAATCTAAAACAATCTCATTTGAATTAATACCAATGTAATTTCAGTAGTGTATAAAAACTTGTGTGCAATATAGCTCTGGTCCCTCCACTCTTCTTGTGCTATTATGGTCATATAAATTACATCTTTGTACATTACAAACCCATCAAAATGGTTTACTCATTATATCTCTCTGCAGTTTTTTTTTTTTTTTTTTTTTTTTGTGGTACGCGGGCCTCTCACTGTTGTGGCCTCTCCCGTTGCGGAGCACAGGCTCCGGACGCGCAGGCTCAGCGGCCATGGCTCACGGGCCCAGCCGCTCCGCGGCATGTGGGATCTTCCCGGACCGGGGCACGAACCCGTGTCCCCTGCATCGGCAGGCGGACTCTCAACCACTGCACCACCAGGGAAGCCCTGCAGTTGCTTTTTAAATCAGAGAAGCAAAGAAGTTACAAATAAAAATGAATTAACTGTCTTTTATACGTAACGCCATAGTTACCTTTTCTGATACTTTTAATTGTGTGAGTGAGTGTGTGTGTGTGTGTATGTGTGAGAGAGAGAGAGCAGATTTGAGTTACTGTGCAGTGTAATTTCATTTCAACCTGAAAACTCCTT
Source organism: Phocoena sinus (assembly GCF_008692025.1). Classification (NCBI taxonomy): domain Eukaryota; kingdom Metazoa; phylum Chordata; class Mammalia; order Artiodactyla; family Phocoenidae; genus Phocoena; species Phocoena sinus. The sequence continues at coordinate 94,437,322 of NC_045763.1, forward strand.
TTAGTATTTCTTGTAGGGCATGTCTACTAGTGACAGTTTATCTCAGCCTTTGTCTGGAAATGTCTTAATTTCCCCTTCATTTTTGAAGATAGTTTTGTGACATATAGAATTCTTATTTGGCATTCTTTTTCTTTCAACACTTGGAATATGTTATCCCACTGAATTCTTTGTCGTGTGTGGCCAGTGAAATGTATGCTCAGTTTGATTAGTAGTCAGCTAATGATTGAGCAGAGATTTCCTTAAATGCCTTTTAACTAGTAAGGCTCCATCCTTTGCTAAGGGTTTTCTGTGTATGTTAGGACACAACTTCAGTACTTTAGCAATTTGCAACTTTGCCTTACCTATAACTTCCTGATTGCACAGGACCTCAAGGTTAGCCAATGGTCAGAGATGGGGCCTTCTTAGTCCTTTCCTGTGTATGCACACACTCCTGGACATGAGAATGTCCTTCTAGATCCTTAGGAATATGTCATAGCTTTTCAAAGCCATTGTGGATAACTCATTTCACAGATTTTTCTTGTAAGTTTTGCCAAGTTTCTTGTTTGTCCAACTGGTATTTCCTCCTTAGGCAGCTGCAATGTTAAACCATTGTTGCTGGGTTTTGTTTTTGTTTTTTTTTAACAAAACCCTGGAGATAGGGCTTTTCTCATTGAGTGGGCTCTGAATCATATGAAATAAAGACAAGCCCTGGTAGTGGGTCTTCTCCAGAGAGCTAATATACAAATCATATAACAATTCTCTGAGGAACCTTCTAAGGATCTTCAAACCCATTTGGCATCCTTCAGTTACTCCTAGGCTGATTTTCAAAGCTGACTTGGTTGCATGATTAATGATTTTCAAGTCTACTCTGGAGCTGCAGAGAAAAGGATGGGAAAAGGACAAATTAAAATACCACAAAACTCCCTGTTCTTCCCAAGATCATTATTTTCCTTAAGAAAATAATCCTCAGAATGTATCAATCCTTTGTGAATTACTAGGATTCAAAAAAAGTTGATACTGACCATTTTTGGCAGTGTTCTCATTCCTTTTATGGGAGAATAGATCTTTGTATGTCCTTACTGTGCCATTCCAAAAAGTAAAATGGATTTTACTAGAAAGGAAGAAAAATATACCTGAAGGGTAAAATAGGTATTAAAAATTTCAGAATAAAAAAAAATTAAATTTATACTGGTAGATGATAAATATGAACACAAAAGTTATCCATAAAGTGGGTTTTTAGAGATCAATTAGTGGTTTTGCAGTGGCAGGAAAAAATTATTTTAAAACTGCATTGGACGGGAAGTTATTGACAATTGGTGCATTCTAGTAATGTTGCACACTATTTTTCTCTTTTAATTATTTTTCTCAAAACTCTAAAATATACACCCCCATGTGTATATTTTCACCTATGTGACTATGTATATACTGGGTCAAATATATAAATGAAAATAAAGTGATTTTTCTTCATAGAAAAAGAACACATGCCTTTTAGCTTTAATAAAACTGATCACAGAAGGTGAATTAGTACACCACAGAGGGCCATAATGGTTTTGAGATAGTAATATTGAATAATCAAGTATATCATTTTTCAGAGTTGTTAATTTATTGTCCAATCCATAAGACTGATCCACTCTTTAAAATTTTCTTTTGAAATTTTTACCTGATAAATTTCTGGATGCCTCAGAAGAGATGAATGAATACTTTTCTAAAAGGAATGTTTGAAATTGTACTTGTGCATAAAAGCTTTTTAGTAAGTACTATCTTTAGCCACCATATACACTAGTCATCTTGTGTGACCCTGATCTCCTGCCCTGCCACTATTCAATTAACCTGTCATCCTATGTTCCAACAAAGGACACAGAGGATTACACATCATAAATGGCTCGCAAGTGAGCTCAGTCAGCTGTGGTAAATACATTATATGTGCCTCATACAGAAGGGGAACTCATAAAGATACAATTCTACTATCCCTTTGTGTTTAGGTAAATTTCTCTCAGTAATCCAATTCAACATGCTCTCTCAACTCCCAGCAGTCTCTCTTGTCAAAATAAGTGACCATAACAAAAGAATATTAGACTTTGTTATGCTATATTCTAATCACATTTATTTTTGTACTCCAGGGGAGCCTTTAAATGTCTATTAACAAGCTATACCGATTTTTTATTACATAATGCTTGTTCTCAAATCTTTTTTTTTTTTTCGTTTTTCTTTTTTTGGTACTACTAGCAGGGATCTTACACATAACTTTCTAAATATAAACCATGTCAGTGTCCTTACTCTGCATGCATACGTTTGTCTTTTAATGCTCAGGTAATGTCCTCAGCATTTTGTTTCTTTTTAATTTGAGATTTCTTCTTCATCTTTACATATGTGAAAGGAATGGGTACAAAGGTTAAGTGTGATAGGCACATGAGAGCAGATTCTTTAACTTGCTAATTTAGTGGTACTCAAGATTATCTTCTCATTGAGGAGTCTGCTTGTGTAATATATTTTAAAAGCTGTCTTTTTGTTTTTAAGTCTAAAGAGCTACCTTCTGCTTCATTGTTTTGCTTATGTAAATATAATTAATTCATTAACTCTTGCCAGAAAGCAATGTGACTGATATTAAGTGATTTTTCTACATGGAATTTCAGAGATCATTGTTTTACTTTCCAATTAAGAGGCAATTTACTGCTAATCATAGAGCCATCTGTGTGAAGCTCAGTGTCCTTCAGTCTGAAAAATGAGTTTGTATCTCATACTAGAAGGAGTAATGCAACCCATCCTTCCCACAGGGAGGAAGTTTTGGAATCTCACAAATCTGGAATTTCAATCCTGAATTAATATTTATTATCTATAAGACCTTTACCGAATTATTTTACCTTTCTGAACCTCAATATCCTCATCTGAAATACAGGGTTGATGGTATTATTTATTTTATGGGTTCCTTGTGAGGATAAGATGAGATAACTTTTTTTTTTTTTAAACATCTTTATTGGGGTATAATTGCTTTACAATGGTGTGTTAGTTTCTGCTTTATAACAAAGTGAATCAGTTATACATATACATATGTTCCCATATGACTTCCCTCTTGCGTCTCCCTCCCTCCCACTCTCCCTATCCCACCCCTCCAGGCTGTCACAAAGCACCGAGCTAATATCGTGTGCCTTGCGGCTGCTTCCCCCCAGCTATCTACCTTACTACGTTTGTTAGTGTGTATACGTCCATGACTCTCTCTCACTCTGTCAAAGCTCACCCTTCCCCTTCCCCATATCCTCAAGTCCGTTCTCCAGTAGGTCTGCGTCTTTATTCCTGTCTTACCCCTAGGTTCTTCATGACATTTTTTTTCCCTTAAATACCATATATATGTGTTAGCATACGGTATTTGTCTTTTTCTTTCTGACTTACTTCACTCTGAATGACAGACTCTAGGTCTATCCATCTCATTACAAATAACTCAATTTCATTTCTTTTTAAGGCTGAGTAATATTCCATTGTATATGTGTGCCACATCTTCTTTAACCATTCATCCGATGATGGGCGCTTAGGTTGTTTCCATGTCCTGGCTATTGTAAATAGAGCTGCAATGAACATTTTGGTACATGACTCTTTTTGAATTTTGGTTTTCTCAGGGTATATGCCCAGTAGTGGGATTGCTGGGTCATATGGTAATTCTATTTGTAGTTTTTTAAGGAACCTCCATACTGTTCTCCATAGTGGCTGAACCAATTCACATTCCCACCTGCAGTGCAAGAGTGTTCCCTTTTCTCCACACCCTCTCCAGCATTTATTGTTTCTAGATTTTTTGATGATGGCCATTCTGACTGGTGTGAGATGATATCTCATTGTAGTTTTGATTTGCATTTCTCTAATGATTACTGATGTTGAGCATTCTTTCATGTGTTTGTTGGCATTCTGTATATCTTCTTTGGAGAAATGTCTATTTAGGTCTTCTGCCCATTTTTGGATTGGGTTGTTTGTTTTTTTGTTATTGAGCTGCATGAGCTGCTTGTAAATTTTGGAGATTAATCCTTTGTCAGTTGCTTCATCTGCAAATATTTTCTCCCATTCTGAGGGTTGTCATTTGGTCTTGATTATGGTTTCCTTTGCTGTGCAAAAGCTTTGAAGTTTCATTAGGTCCCATTTGTTTATTTTTGATTTTATTTCCATTACTCTAGGAGGTGGGTCAAAAAGGATCTTGCTGTGATTTATGTCATAGAGTGTTCTGCCCATGTTTTCCTCTAAGAGTTTGATAGTTTCTGGCCTTACATTTAGGTCTTTAATCCATTTTGAGCTTATTTTTGTGTATGGTGTTAGGGAGTGATCTAATCTCATACTTTTACCTGTACCTGTCCAGTTTTCCCAGCACCATTTATTGAAGAGGCTGTCCTTTCTCCACTGTACATTCCTGCCACCTTTATCAAAGATAAGGTGCCCATATGTGCATGGGTTTATCTCTGGGCTTTCTATCCTGTTCCATTGATCTATCTTTCTGTTTTTGTGCAAGTACCATACTGTCTTGATTACTGTAGCTTTGTAGTATAGTCTGAAGTCAGGGAGCCTGATTCCTCCAGCTCCTTTTTTCGTTCTCAAGATTGCTTTGGCTCTTCGGGGTCTTTTGTGTTTCCATACAAATTGCGAAATTTTTTGTTGTAGTTCTGTGAAAAATGCCAGTGGTAGTTTGATAGGGATTGCATTGAATCTGTAGATTGCTTTGGGTAGTAGAGTCATTTTCACAATGTTGATTCTTCCCATCCAAGAACATGGTATATCTCTCCATCTATTTGTATCATCTTTAATTTCTTTCATCAGTGTCTTATAATTTTCTGCATACAGGTCTCTCGTCTCCTTAGGTAGGTTTATTCCTAGATATTTTATTCTTTTTGTTGCAATGGTAAATGGGAGTCTTTTCTTGATTTCACTTTCAGATTTTTCATCATTAGCATATAGGAATGCCAGAGATTTCTGTGCATTAATTTTGTATCCTGCTACTTTACCAAATTCATTGATTAGCTCTAGTAGTTTCCTGGTAGCATCTTTAGGATTCTCTATGTATAGTATCATGTCATCTGCAAACAGTGACAGCTTTACTTCTTCTTTTCCGATTTGGATTCCTTTTATTTCCTTTTCTTTCTGATTGCTGTGGCTAAAACTTCCAAAACTATGTTGAATAAGAGTGGTGAGAGTTGGCAACCTTGTCTTGTTCCTGATCTTAGTGGAAATGCTTTCAGTTTTTCACCATTGAGGATGATGTTTGCTGTGGGCTTGTCATATATGGCCTTTATTATGTTGAGGAAAGTTCCCTCTATGCCTACTTTCTGGAGGGTTTTTATCATAAATGTGTGTTGAATTTTGTCGAAAGCTTTCTCTGCATCTATTGAGATGATCATATGGTTTTTCTCCTTCAATTTGTTAATATGGTTTATCACATTGATAGATTTGCGTATATTGAAGAATCCTTGCATTCCTGGAATAAACCCCACTTGATCATGGTGTATGATCCTTTTAATGTGCTGTTGGATTCTGTTTGCTAGTATTTTGTTGAGGATTTTTGCATCTATGTTCATCAGTGATATTGGCCTGTAGTTTTCTTTCTTTGTGACACCCTTGTCTGGTTTTGGTATCAAGGTGATGGTGGCCTCGTAGAAGGAATTTGGGAGTGTTCCTCCCTCTGCTATATTTTGGAAGAGTTCAAGAAGGATAGGTGTTAGCTCTTCTCTAAACGTTTGATAGAATTCACCTGTGAAGCCATCTGGTCCTGGGCTTTTGTTTGTTGGAAGATTTTTAATCACAGTTTCAATTTCAGTGCTTGTGATTGGTCTGTTCATATTTTCTATTTCTTCCTGATTCAGTCTTGGCAGGTTGTGCATTTCTAAGAATTTGTCCATTTCTTCCAGATTGTCCATTTTATTGGCATAGAGTTGCTTGTAGTAATCTCTCATGATTTTTTTTATTTCTGCAGTGTCAGTTGTTACTTCTCCTTTCTAATTTCTAATTCTATTGATTTGAGTCCTCTCCCTTTTTTTCTTGATGAGTCTGGCTAGTGGTTTATCTATCTTGTTTATCTTCTCAAAGAACCAGCTTTTAGTTTTATTGATCTTTGCTATCATTTCCTTCATTTCTTTTCCATTTATTTCTGATCTGATTTTTATTATTTCTTTCCTTCTGCTACCTTTGGGGTTGTTCTGTTCTTCTTTCTCTAATTGCTTGAGATGCAAGGTTAGGTTGTTTATTTGAGATGTTTCCTGCTTCTTAAGATGGGCTTGTATTGCTATAAACTTACCCCTTAGAACTGCTTTTGCTGCATCCCATAGGTTTTGGGTCGTTGTGTCTCCATTGTCATTTGTTTCTAGGTAGTTTTTTCTTTTCTCTTTGATTTCTTCAGTGATCACTTCATTATTAAGTAGTGTATTGTTTAGCCTCCATGTGTTTGTATATTTTACAGATCTTTTCCTGTAATTGATATCTAGTCTCATGGCGTTGTGGTCAGAAAAGATACTTGATACAATTTCAATTTTCTTAAATTTACCAAGGCTTGATTTGTGACCCAAGATATGATCTATCCTGGAGAATGTTCCATGAGCACTTGAGAAAAATGTGTATTCTGTTGTTTTTGGATGGAGTGTCCTATAAATATCAATTAAGTCCATCTTGTTTAATGTAGCATTTAAAGGTTGTGTTTCCTTATTTATTTTCATTTTGGATTATCTGTCCATGGGTGAAAGTGGGGTGTTAAATTCCCCTACTATGAATGTGTTACTGTCGATCTCCCCTTTTATGGCTGTTAGTATTTGCCTTATGTATTGAGGTGCTCCTATGTTGGGTGCATAAATATTTACAATTGTTATATCTTCTTCTTGGATCAATCCCTTGATCATTATGTAGTGTCCTTCTTTGTCTCTTTTAATAGTCCTTATTTTAAAGTCTATTTTGTCTGATATGAGAATTGCTACTCCAGCTTTCTTTTGGTTTCCATTTGCATGGAATATCTTTTTCCATCCCCTTACTTTCAGTCTGTATGTGTCTCTAGGTCTGAAGTGGGTCTCTTGTAGACAGCATATATAAGGGTCTTGTTTTTGTATCCATTCAGCCAATCTGTGTCTTTTGGTGGGAGCATTTTGTCCATTTACATTTAAGGTAATTATCGATATGTATGTTCCTATTCCCATTTTCTATATTGTATTGGGTTCGTTATTATAGGTGTTTTCCTTCTCTTGTGTTTCTTGTCTAGAGAAGTTCCTTTAGCATTTGTTGTAAAGCTGGTTTGGTGGTGCTGAACTCTCTCAGCTTTTGCTTGTCTGTAAAGGTTTTAATTTCTCCATCAAATCTGAATGAGATCCTTGCTGGGTATAGTCTTGGTTGCAGGTTTTTCTCCTTCATCACTTTCAGTATGTCCTGCCACCCCCTTCTGGCTTGTAGGGTTTCTGCTGAGAGATCAGCTGTTAACCTTATGGGGATTCCCTTGTGTGTTATTTGTTGTTTTTCCCTTGCTGCTTTTAATATGCTTTCTTTGTATTTAATTTTTGACAGTTTGATTAATATGTGTCTTGGCATATTTCTCCTTGTATTTATCCTATATGGGACTCTCTGTGCTTCCTGGACTTGATTAACTATTTCCTTTCCCATAGTAAGGAAGTTTTCAACTATAATCTCTTCAAATATTTTCTCAGTCCCTTTCTTTTTCTCTTCTTCTTCTGGAACCCCTATAATTCGAATGTTGGTGCGTTTAATGTTGTCCCAGAGGTCTCTGAGACTGTCCTCAGTTCTTTTCATTCTTTTTTCTTTATTCTGCTCTGCAGTAGTTATTTCCACTACTTTATCTTCCAGGTCACTTATCCGTTCTTCTGCCTCAGTTATTCTGCTATTGATCCTATCTAGAGTACTTTTAATTTCATTTATTGCATTGTTCATCATTGCTTGTTTCATCTTTATGTCTTCTAGGTCCTTGTTAACTGTTTCTTGCATTTTGTCCATTCTACTTCCAAGATTTCGGATCATCCTTACTATCATTATTCTGAATTCTTTTTCAGGTAGACTGCCTATTTCCTCTTCATTTGTTAGGTCTGGTGCATTTTTATCTTGCTCCTTCATCTGCTGTGTGTTTTTCTGTCTTCTCATTTTGCTTATCTTACTGTGTTTGGGGTCTCCTTTTTGCAGGCTGCACATTCGTAGTTCCCCTTGTTTTTGATGTCTGTCTCCAGTGGCTAACGTTGTTTCAGTGGGTTGTGTAGGCTTCCTGGTGGAGGGGACTAGTGCCTGTGTTGTGGTGGATGAGGCTGGATCTTGTCTCTCTAGTGGGCAGGTTCACGTCTGGTGGTGTGTTTTGGGGTGTCTGTGGCCTTATTATGATTTTAGGCAGCCTCTCTGCTAATGGGTGGGGTTGTGTTCCTGTTTTGCTAGTTGTTTGGCATAGGTTGTCCAGCACTGTGGCTTGCTGGTCGTTGAGTGAAGCTGGGTGCTGGTGTTAAGATGGAGGTCTCTGGGAGATTACCGCCGTTTAATATTATGTGGAGCTGGGAGGTCTCTTGTTGACCAGTGTCCTGAAGTTGGCTCTCCTACCTCAGAGGCAGAGCCCTGACTCCTGGCTGGAGCACCAAGAGCCTTTCATCCACACAGCTCAGAATAAAAGGGAGAAAAAGTAGAGAGAATTAGTAGAAGTATGAGTAAAGAAAGAAGGAAAGGAGGAAAGGAAGGAAGGAAGAAAGAAGCAAAGAAGGAAATAAAGGAGGGAGGGAGGGAGGAAGGAAGGAAGGAAGGAATGAGGAAAAGAAGGAAAAAAGACAGAAAGAAAGAAGATACAGTAAAAATAAAATAAAGTATAATATAGTTATTGAATTAAAAAATATTTAGAAGAAAAAAAAAAAGGACGGATAGAACCTTAGGACAAATGTTGGAAGCAAAGCTATACAGAGAAAATCTTACACAGAAGCATACACATACACCTTCACAAAAAGAGGTAAAGGGGGAAAAATCATAAATCTTGCTCTCAGAGAACACCTCCTCAATTTGGGTTGATTCGTTGTCTGAAGGAAGGAAGGAAAGAAAGAAAGAAAGAATGAAGGTAAAGTATAATAAAGTTATTACAATTAAAATTAATTATTAAGAAAAAAATTTTTAAAAAACAACCATGGACGGATAGAGCCCTAGGACAAATGGTGGAAGCAAGAGTATACAGACAAGATCTCACACAGAAGCATACACGTACACATTCACAAAAAGAGGAAAAGGGAAAAAAATCATAGATCTCGCTCCTAAATTCCACCTCTTCAATTTGGGATCATTCCTTGTCTATTCAGGTATTCTACAGATGCAGGGTATATCAAGTTGATTGTGGAGCTTTAATCCGCTGCTTCTGAGGCTGCTGGGAGAGATTTCCCTTTCTCTTCTTTGTTCTCACAGCTCACAGGAGCCCAGCTTTGGATTTGGCCCTGCCTCTGCGTGTAGGTCGCTGGAGGGCGTCTGTTTTTTGCTCAGACAGGACGGGGTTAAAGGCGCCGCTGATTCGGGGGCTCCGGCTCACTCAGGCCGGTCGGAGGGGGCGGGGGGGGGGAAGGAGGGGCACTGCGTGCGGGGCGGGCCTGCGGCGTCAGAGGCGGTGTGACGTTGCGGCAGAGGCCGGCGTGACGTTGCACCAGCCTCAGTCCCACCGTGCGTTCTCCCGGGGAAGTTGTCCCTGGATCCAGGAAACCTGGCAGTGGCGGGCTGCACAGGCTCCGCGGAAGAGGGGCGCGGAGAGTGACCTGTGCTCGCACACAGGCCCCTTGGTGGCGGCAGCAGCAGCCTTAGCGTCTCCCGCCCGTCTCTGGGGTTTGCGCTTTTAGCCGCGGCTCGCGCCCGTCTCTGGAGTTCCTTTAAGCAGCGCTCTTAAACCCCTCTCCTCGTGCACCAGGAAACAAAGAGGGAAGAAAAAGTCTCTTGCCTCTTCGGCAGGTGCAGGCTTTTCCCCGAACTCCCTCCCGGCTAGTCGTGGTGCACTAACCCCTTCAGGCTATGTTCAAGCCGCCAACCCCAGTCCTCTCCCTGTGCTCCGTCCGAAACCGAAACCGGAGCCTCAGCTCGCAGCCCCGCCCGTCCTGGCGGGCGAGCAGACAAGCCTCTCGGGCTGGTGAGTGCCGGTCAGCACCGATCCTCTGTGCGGGAATCTCCCCGCTTTGACCTCCGCACCCGTCGCTGTGCACCACTCCGCGGTCCCAAAGCTCCCCCCTCCGCCTCCCGCAGTCTCCGCCCGCGGAGGGGCTTCCTAGTGTGTGGAAACTTCCTCCTTCACAGCTCCCTCCCACTGGTGCAGGTGCCGTCCTTATTCTTTTGTCTCTGTTTTTTCCTTTTTTCTTTTGCCCTACCCAGGTACGTGGGGAGTTTCTTGCCTTTTGGGAGGTCTGAGGTCTTCTGCCAGCCTTCAGTAGGTGTTCTGTAGGAGTTGTTCCACGTGTAGATGTATTTCTGGTGTATCCGTGGGGAGGAAGGCGATCTCCGCGTCTTACTCTTCCGCCATCTTCAAGGTGCCCCTCGAGATAACGTTTTAAATTCCAAGAGCCTGGGAAAGTATACAGTGGGTAACAGATACATGGTTAAAATTTTTTTTACTATATATATATTTCCACTTCTTAAGACTCTCCTCTCTTTCTTGCTCTCCTTCTCTTGTACATTTTCTGTCTTACTGTCTCACTCTGACTCAGCCATTCACACACACACATGCAATGTAATACAAATAAATAGACTACATTATATTGGGACAAATACATATATCTTCTTTACCTGAAAATAAGGTATTACTTATTCCATTATCATTAGCATTTATAGAAAGCCTATTTTCAAATGAGTGTGCAAAACAAAATCAAGTGACTAATTAGTCACTTTCAGATGCTTTTTGAGAAAGTATTGAATTCTTAGTGATTTTTATTTTGTTTCTTAACCCATTACATTTATTATTTTTTCAAGTACTGTCAATTGGAAGATTACTAGGGAATATTAATCTATGAACTAAAAGCACCTACATTTAGGTAACTCTTAAGTAAACCATGAGGAAAACCCACTAAAACAGGACTGGGAGGGACCGATAGTGAAATAAGGGTTTTGTTTCTTTTGTTCTTGCTATCATTATTGTTTTAATAGTATATATTTCCTGCTGACTATACAACTTCATGTTAGTTTTCATACTGTCACTCAAGAATTCTGAGCTGTCTTTGACAATAGCGCAGAAGAAAATTTATTTGAATCACTATTTTTATACCTTCATTAGACAAATTATCAAGGACACAGTAACACACAGTAGATTCTCAGTAAATATTTATTGAAATACTGGTTAAGTGAATTAATGAGTTAATGAATGAATTATGGAAAAATACACCTATGACATCAAGTTCCCAATAAAGTGTTCGAAGCAGCTGTGCACCTAGAACAGAAACCTCGTATACTCTTTACTTCCATTCTTTGATTTCCAAAGATCGTTTGAGTCTCTCTTCTTAGCAAGGCCTCTGTTACTCATAAGTTGCTTCATATATTAAAGATATATTGCAGTTTAATTAAAAGTTTAAAAATAATACAGGATAACACAGGATGATTTTGTTCACCTAACAGAAAAATTATTAGAATTTTATTTTTTTAAACCTACAAACTCACAGTTAAGCACTTCTGAAACTTTAATATCCAGATAAATTACATGGAGATTCTTTAGCATGTAGATTCTGATTTAATAGGCCTTGGATGGGACCTAAAATTCTTCATTTCTAACCAGCTTCCAGATAATGTTAGTTCTGCTAATCTGGGACCACACTTTGAGTAGCAAGTAGCAACTTAGTCTCAGAAATTTTAGTTTAAATGGGGAGGAGGGTCAAGCAAGCCCAAGATTAAGCAGGGAGGAGACACAGTTTTATTTAGATAAAGGCATACTGAACAGGGTGAGGTAAAAAATATCACTGGAATCGGGAGGACTAATGCTCTAAGTGAAGTGGACTATAATGCAGGTGTAACTGTAGCTCTAGAAAACTGGTTATGAGCTGGGGACTCAGAAAAACCAGGAAGCAAGGAAATTTATTGTACTAGGCAGAGAGAGGATGAGCAATTGGTCCTGGAAGATATAGTTCCCATGAGAATCGACCAAATGAAACAATATTGTTATGAATTATTACTCTTTATTATTTGTTTTAATCTGGAGACATCCAAGTCTACATGGATTCATCTCCAACATCAATGTGTGTGTGTGTGTGTGTTTTAATTTTCAGTTTTAAAAAAACATGTTCAATAATGAACAGTTTTATCTCCCCAATGTCAGAATCTATCTTCAAATATTCCTAAATATTGGCTGTGTTCATTTATTCATCCCTTGAATATTTAATGAAAACCACCACTCATTCCTAAATGTTTTTGTAAACAAAGAATGTTGCCTGCCATTCAAATTCTGTAAGGATTTAGTCATTAATCGCTACAGTGACTGACCTATAAGTACTCTCAAAAGGAATTTGGGATGAAGCATTCTATGTTTTGGTTATATGGGCCCCTAGAAAGTGGAAATGCATATCTAAGGAAGAATTTCAATGACCCCAGATTCTTGTATCTTCCCTTACATAGATAAGCACTAAAAATCATTAACTGAGATTTCTGATCCATGTAACTAGCAGCAAACTTTTACCAAGATATATGCTTGACTACATGTATTTTCCAACCAAAAGAATCACATATATATTGGCTCCTGCCCCTTCAATATAGTTCCTGAGAGCAATCTGAGAGGTTGTCTCCCTGGCTATAGTCCTCAGTAAGACACTGAATAAATTCAACTCACAGCTCTTACATTGTGCTTTTTTTTTTTTTCCAGTCAACAATCTGATATTTTTAAACTAGACTGTAAGCATCCCTTTGCCAATAATTAGAATTTTGCTTATTTTTTGTTTCATTTATGTATAGTTTAACACTTGGAATAGAGTTTAAAAATCCATTCTTTATAAAATGTTCTGGAATTCAAATCAACAATGATTCAAGTATAACTTTCATCCTTTATTCAAAATTAATGATTTTATGTTTTTGATCTTTATATGTGCTTCAGAACATATTAAAGTATCAGGAAAATTGCCCTTTTTTTGCTCTTATCCCTTAGGAAATCCTAGAATTAAAAAAGTAATCATCTGCAGTCATCAAAACCACTTCACTTATTGAAGGCCTTGTTAATTTTATACCTGGTTGTTAGGATGATGTGTCTTGATTACCTGGAGTAAATAAAGTTATTATTATTTTTTTACCACTGTGCAGATTGTCTTAAAATACAAAGCTGTGACCATTCTTTTCACATTTTTTGTATGAAAATGTCTTTCTAATAATATTAAATACAACAATAACTTGTACTGAATATGAAAAGCTTTGGCTCAAAATTATTGGTTAATATATGTTTCTTTACAGAATTTTACATTTGTAATTATCTTTACCTGTCATTTTTGGCAATTCAAAAATCTCTAAAAAGACTAAGGTAAAACAACTACAACAAATCAAAGATGTAAGAAATTGTTGAGACTGAAAAACACAATCTGTGTGCAAATCTCAAGGGAAGAATAGTTAGACACCTCAGGTTTAAACAATAAATTTGTTATGGAAGATTTTTGGTGGAAGTACATGTTACCAAAGTGTGCTGTTTAGGGAGTTCCCAGCACAGCTTACCAACTATTTTCCCAGTAGGAGATTTTACTGCTTTTAAAATGAGAAGATAAAATAGCACTTTGCAGTATATATTTTTTTAAACGAAATAAATAAGCAGAATCTAGTTTGTGTACAATAAGGAAGTAATGCAATGATGCCAGAAAATTCACATTAAGGTTTTAAATTCTCCCCTTTTTTTTTCTTTGCATTTGCTGATTCCTGCTGGATATAGTAGGTGTGTTTATTACAGGTTCAGTAAAATTAAGATACACTGAATATAGTAAAATAGGTATATCATGCCAGAATACTTAACTCGTAAACCAAGTAAATATGTACTCCAAGGTAAAATTGAATATCTGCATCAGAAAGTTTATTTTATTCTTCTTGGGAAGATATCCTTTCCAAATATCTTTAATAGTCTTTAACACATAACTTTAAAAGACGGATTTTAGTTTTTATCAAACTAACCTTGACACATTTGATGTGTACTAGGTAATCAAGGACTTGCAAAAACAAAGTCAATATGTATATTTTAAAATCAGTAAATTGCAAGCAACTTCCGTTATCACTTATATTTTTCATGCTTGTTTCTTCTAGCATTTTATTTTGTTACTTCTTTTCACTTGGAGAATAAGAGAAAGCCAAGCAATATATCAAGAATTAATACTCATAGAATAAGAGGCAGTAGAGAACCAAAAGATGCAGTTTCAAGAAAGTGGAGATGCCAGTCAATAAGGTCATAAGCCATAGACTGGGGTATGGAGATTGCTGCAAATACTGTCAGTAGAGTTGTAGGGACTGAAGTTAAACTGCATAGGTTGGGAAGAAATGTGTGGTTTGGAAACAGAAAAAGCAAGTCTAAAAATCTGTACTTAGAATATGTAAGAGATGCTCAAGAACAGTTTGCCAGAATTTGACAGTAGAGGGAAATGTATATAAAATGAGAGCTTGAGGAGGAAGAAAAGTTGCTTCTAGATTGTTTTAGGAGAGGAGAGACTTAAAGTTTTCTGATGAGCTGCCAACAGATAGGGCAACAAGAAAAATAGAAGGGAGAGAATAATTAATCATTTAAAATACCATTGAGAACAATTTGGACAAAGAGAAAATATAGAGAAAGTTGGAGACAAAAGCTAGAGAGAATATGAAGCATTTGCACTATATGTTCATTTGTTTGTGTCTCTTAATGTGGGAGATTGATTGCAAAAAAGGCTCCAATTCCCCATCCCTCCCTGTACCCACAGGCTTTAAATATGATTTTACAGCACTTCCCATCAAGAAGGGAGTCTACTTCCCCATCCTTTGAATACTGTTCTTATAACTTCTTTAATTAATAGAATGAAGCTGTTGTGAAAGTGAGTCAGTTCTAACCTTTGTTCTCAAAAGGCCCTGCATATTTCCTCCTTCTCTCTCCTTTGCCTTCACCATGAGGACATGCCCAGAATAGCCTTCTCTTGAATGTCTGCTTAGACTATTAAAACCAGCCCAGGCTAGTCTACTGGAAGATGAGAGATGACATGATGCAGAGACAAGTTGTCCTACCTAAGGTCATTTTAGAGCAGCTGTTCCCTAGGTCACTTGCCAGGTAACCACAAACACATGGGAGGTACCAGCTAAGATGCGCTAACCCTGGCTCAGATCAGCATTCACCCTGTTGATCTATAGAGTAATGAACTAAAATAAATGTTTATTGTAGTATACCACCAAGGGTTTTGAGGTTGGTTGTTACACAGCATTACTGTTGCTGTAGATAACTGATACATCCACTCAAAACTAATATGTCTTTGAAACAGAAACAGTATATTGTTTACAGTTATAGCTCCCGGATCTATCATAGGCTCTGAGATAATCAATGGATCTTAAAAAGTATGTTTTTTATGAATGGATAGATGATGGCTGGATGAATGACTTGACGAATGAAGGAGATATTAAAAAAAAAAGAAATTTTCTGCTGTATATTAAGCAAAGACAAAGTCTGACTTTACAATGCTTTATATGTTAGGGTTAGGAGTTAAGATACCTGTATGATCAAAGGGGAAAATTTTCATTTCCACTTTTTTTATACAGTATAATTTGATGAAAACATTGATGCTATTTTAAGATACTTATAGCAGTTTACAAAGAGCTTTCACATTTTATTCAACTTTGATTTCACAGTACATTGGTGTATCAAATAAGTATTTGAATGAATATTTTATAGATATGGAAAAAAATAGTTTAGGGAGATGAATCACCTAGAGCCAAGTATTCTAATATCATTTAGTCTAATATTCCCACTATATGACAAACAGTGATTATTTTAGGAAAAGTAACTTGGTGAAATGAGAGACATATGAGGATTTTAATGTGAGACATTGATTAATATTTAAAAAGTAATATGCTAAAGCAACATTCTCCCATAGGAGTAATGTACAGGAAAAAGAGTGAGTACATGGTAGATAATAATCTGTAAATTTTCTTCTTTATTAATTTAAATACATTTGTTGCAAATACCATTCTATTCCTGGCCTTGCATACTATAAATGACTAAGAACAAAGAAACACCTTGCAGTCAAATCTAGTATTTCCAACATGAGGAATAGATAATTAATGAATGTTTGTTATTTAAAAATAAAACTCCTAGAAACATTTTTAGGCATTGATATTTTATATTCCTTGTCCTAAAATTTCGTAATGTTATTAAGATCTTACTGATTTGATTTTTTTTCTATTTTTTTGTTTTCTTTCTTTAAAAATCAATACAGTAAGCAAAAGAGAAAAAGTTGATATATGTTAAGTGATATAATAAAAAGACTCGAAGGCATGAACATGACTATGCCTAAAAAATGGTAAAATATTTTAAAAACTGTCTCACAGCAGTGGTTTATTGTAACTTGTTACATGTATTTGATTTCATGTAAAGACCTACAAAGAAACTGACAAGTCACTTTTGCTCACTATGTCACCTCCATCTTCTTTCTATGCCTACCTTATTTTTTGCCACTTATATTCCAAAGGAGCAATGAAAGCTTACTCTTACCTTACATACATTTTCATGAACGCAAACTGCAAAACCCTCCAGAGGCTCCTGATAGAGAGCAATCAAAAGAATAGTCTCAGATGGGAGAACAATGGTTGGTAAATATTCAGGATACATACCTCCAACTTGCACTTCTAAAATTTTCTTCAGATACCATATCACCCAGATCCCAAGGGGCTTTATCTCTCAACAACTGCCTCAAAGCTGTGGTCCAAGTGGTTAATGGAACTTTTGTATATATATATATTATATATATATATATATATATATATATATATATAAAATCCATAATATATATGGAGCTTTACTACATTTGGGGGGAGAAAGAACTTAACTACATTTGGGGTGAGACCATGGATAGGAAACACAAAGAGAAACTTCTAAATTAAAGTTTATTGTATTATCTTCATTAAATATCCTCAACCCCAAGATTACTGATCCAACTTAATAGGGTAATTACCTGTAATAAGTGCTATTACATTTGCCCACATTAAAGGCTAGATTACAGAAAATAAATCACATATTTTGTTTAATTTTTAAAGGACACATTTAAACTTAAAATTATTGTTTTGCCATTTTCCTAAAATTACTATTCCTAAGTAATCATTTAATTCAATCAAACTCCCTGGGTAGAAATAATGGACATGACAAGTCAGGCAAACACTGAGGTTGAGGGCACAGTCCCCCAGACTGCCAAGTCTGCCCAGCACCCCACTGTAAGGAGTTAGGGCCCAAATACAAAGTTAGAGGGAAGGGCCCACACAAGGCCATCCTCAGGTTTGATAATTCACTAGAAAGACAGAACTAACTGAAAGCTATTATAGCTACTGATTATAGGAAAAGGCTACAGAAAATCAGCCAAGGAAAAGATGCATAGGGCAGAGTCAGAGAACATTCCAAATGTGAACCTTCTATTGTCCTCAGGATGTTTTATTCTCTCACAGTTGGTGTTTGACCGTCTGCACAGAATACTGCCAATTTGAAAAGCTCATGAGAGCTTTGAGTCCAGAGGTTTTATTAAGGTTGTTAGTTGCACATGTGGTTGCTTGTTCTTTTTATATGCTCAGCATCCACCTTAAGACCATTGGGTATGGTTGGCCTCAACCGGAGTCATCTTGTTAGCATAAAATATCAGGTATGGTCATAGAGGCCCACATGAATAACAAAGACACTCCTATTATTATGGAAATTTCAAGGGTCTAGAGATTATCTTCCAGGAGCCAAGGATGAAGATCATGCCTCTCTTTGGGTGAGGCCAAATTTCTCAGTACACAGAATGTAAGATGAGAGGGCTTAAGGAAACACCCGTCTAAAAAAAATAGAAGTGTTCCACACCCTAACACTAGCACAAGCTTACCAGTGATACTAGTTATTCATTACATATACACACGAAACAATTACATAGCTAGTTCTTGGCATTATAACCTTGTATCATAGTAATACTTTAACAATAAAATAATCATAGGAATTATATACAGAGTAATAGAAAAGCTATTTAAAGTTACAAAAGTGACCTCTAATAAGATAAAAAAGAGACATATCCCTTTCATATCATAAGAGGGAAAGAGATACAAACCATACAGCAAAAACAAATATCTAAATAAATACATATGTACTTAAAGACACTTATCTAGGAGGATGCTTAAACAAATGTTAGTGGGAGTTCTTTTTCTGAGTGGTGGACTTTTAGTGGATTTTTGCTTTTTCATAATTATTTCTTGTCCTTCCTGAATTTTCTACAAGCATGAATATTTTTGTAAACAAATTAAATGCATAGATTGTAGTTAGTAGATGATATATATACAGGCCTTCTATGCATATGACTTGTGGATTTGTTTGCAAGACACTGCAGCCGTCATCCTTTTCTTCGAAGAATTTTCTGTTTCTGCATCATGTGGGAGATTCAAATCTTCTCAGTTAATTTAGGAATAGTAAGTGTTTGACTGCAATCTTAGTCTCTATGATTAATCAAGGATGTCTTGTCTTCTTCCTCATTTACTATGTCATCCCATAGTCCTTTACAGACAGCCTAAAATACCTTGTACTTGATACGTTCAAGGGACACAACAGTAAATAAGATATGCTCCCAATCCTCAAGAAATTCAAAGACTAACAGGACAGTTAGTTTTCAGAGGGTATCGTATCTCCTTCACAGAAGGTAGTACTAAGTGAGCTCGTGGCCAGGGTCCTGAGCTTCTGAACTTGAGTCTGAATGTACAGAGCCTCTGATTCCTAAGTGTAGTAGGTAAGTTGAACCTTAAATCTCTCTTTGCCCTGCTTATGGTAGATAATTTGTAGATTTGACATCAGCCTGGTTTAGGGTTCTGATGCCTGTGTGATTTCATTCCACAAACATCTGCATCAGATGATTGGGGAAAGTGAGAACAGAAATACTTAGAAGGTTAGAAATAAAGTTAGTTCGTGTTTGTCTGAAAGCATCTTTATTACAACTATTTTTTTTTTTTTTTTTTTTTTCTGTACACGGGCCTCTCACTGTTGTGGCCTCTCCCGTTGCGGAGCACAGGCTCCGGACGCGCAGGCTCAGCAGCCATGGCTCATGGGCCCAGCCACTCCGCGGCATGTGGGATCCTCCCGGACCGGGGCACGAACCCGTGTCCCCTGCATCGGCAGGCGGACTCTCAACCACTGCGCCACCAGGGAAGCCCTATTACAACTATTTTTGAAGGCTATATTTGCTGTATATTATAAGTTAGCAGTAAGTATCTTTTGGCCCATAATTTATTCAGTTGTCTTCAGACTTCCATATTCTCTTGTAAAGTCAACTGTAAGTCTATTTCTATGCCTTTGCAGATAGTGTATCTTTTTTTTTTTCCTTTTGGTTACTTTAAAATTTTATTTTCATCTTTGATATTTTGTAGTTTCACAATGATATGCTTAGATAGTTGTCCAGATATGTCCCTTGGGGTTCACTGACCTTACCTTTGAATCTGTGAGTTGATTTGTTTCTTCAGTTTTAGGAAATACTTAGCCTTATCTTTTTAATATTGTTTATGCTCATCATATCTCCCCACTTTGTCTGGGCCTCTTATTTTGTGTTAGCTTTTTAAATTTTGTCCTGAAGTTTTTCTTATATTCTTTTCCTTTCATATTTCCTCCATGTTTCAATTTCTGCCTTTCTATTAAAATATATTTTAGTTCACTAATCCTATATTCTTTTATGTCTAATCTGTATTAAAACTTACCCAAACTCTTCTGAAATTCATAGTTTTTTCAGTTCTAGATTGTTTATTTCTGTGAATTTTAATTCTCTGTTACTTTCATCCATTTTATCTATATATTTTTCTATTTTGTGAACATACTAAACTTTTTAGAGTCCTTCTATCCTAACTTAAATAGGTGGCTCACCTGTGGGTGTGCTTTTAGTCTATTTTTTCTTCATGTGACATGCCTGGAACTTTTTATTAAATGATAAACTTTATTAACAAAGAACTGTATTGGCTTCGGATAATATTCTCTTACCCAAATGACAGATCTCCTGTTCTATCTCTGTCTATCTGTGTCTTTCACATGCACTCTGCTAGATTTATCTTTCTGAAATGTCATCTTTGTTAGATTGTTTCTCCACTTACAAAACTTGATTGCTCCCTCTTGCCTGCAGAATAAAGTTCAGATGCCCTAGGCTTCAAATCAGTTAAGACATTTTGAGAATAAAACATTAAATAAATCTGATTTTTCTGTCTTAAAATGTGAGGTGTGTATTATTTCACATAACCAAAAGTCATGTGCTGTTTGTCCCAGGGGTAGCTGACTCCAGGAATTGAACAGTATTATCAAACATACATGTTCATGGACTTCCCTGGTGGTGCAGTGGTTGAGAGTCCGTCAGCCGATGCAGGGGACGCGGGTTCGTGCCCCAGTCCGGGAAGATCCCATGTGCCGCGGAGCGGCTGGGCCCGTGAGCCATGGCCACTGAGCCAGCGCGTCCAGAGCCTGTGCTCCGCAACAGAAGAGGCCACAACAGTGACAGGCCCGCGTACCAAAAAAACCCATACATGTTCAATGCATCTACCAAAAGGGTCATTCAAAGTCTGTTGACTTTTTTCATGGCTAGTCCCTCATTGTTATGCATGTATTCCACAATCCAGGAGCAGGTACTAACATGCCTAGTGGGGGAAGTTGATTATTTCTTCTTCTTATCTTTCTTTTATGAGCAAGGAAACATTTCCCAGCAAGCCCACAGAGGCAAAGTGCTAGAGCCCATGGAAGTCAAAATGGGAGTCTGAATGAGATTACCATAATTAAATTAGACTAATTAGAATATAATCATAAATCACATGGGAGTGGGATAGACTCAATCCCTTAAAATGCAGATTCTGCTAATATGGAAAAAGTGGGTAACAGCTTTAGCACATGAACACAACACTCTTTTTCAAAACCAGTTAATAACATCATCTGCAGTGTAGTCTCAAGCAACCATCAACTATCACTTTATCATCATCTCCTCCTCTTCTTCCTCCTCCTATTCACCCTCCTCCTTCTCCTCTTTCTTCTTCTCCTTCTCTTCTGAGAGTGCCTTGCATCTGTTAGAGGAATTGGGGAGGCGGGGGGGTCCATGTCTCTAAGGAGGTTTTGGTTTCTCAGAGAGAGGATATGGAGGAGGGGACAGTATGTACATTAGAAAGCATTTAATGCAACCTATAATATAAATGATCTTATAATATGAGTTATAGAAAATAAAGCCTGATGCTCTATCTATTCTGGTAAACATATATAGTGAATGTGTCTATTTAAAGGGAGTTAATAGGAAGATAGGTTTTGGTATATTAAATTGTGCTATATGAATAAGTGGTTGGAATTCAAACATTTCTAATATTAAGGCATATTTGCACTAAATACATAGGACTGTAGATATGTCCTAGGAAAATTATTCTTATATTTTACTGAAAAATTAACCATATTTCTGATTCTTCATATATACCAAATTATTTCATTTAAAAATTATAATATATAATGGCTTTAATGTAAAGAAATACATTGTATACATATGGTAGTCCCAGATGCGTATATATTAAATATTAAAACAATGCATAGATAATACACATTTAAGGGAAGAGTCACATTTAAAAAAAGAAAACACCACAGAGTGTTTAACATAGACTGAATCTGAAAACCTTCTTTCGAATCTAGGCACTCCTTATAACAAATAGGTTTGGGAGATTATCTTGTAGACTCTTCAGTTTCCTGTAAAATGAGAAGTGTTTTAAAATTTCTATCCATTTCTGATAGTCTAAAATCAATAAAAAAGGAAACAAAATATACAGATGAAGAAATTTAGATACAAAGTATTTCCCCTTTAAAAAAAATACTTTTGGCTGTTTTCCTTCTACCAGTTTCATGGTAAAATAGTCACATTTATTTAACTTAGTGTCAGATACTTTTCCTGTAGTCAAAGTCAGTTGCTTAATAAGGTTGCCTTTAATCTCCCTAAAGCTGATTTAGCTTTTTTTTCTTTTTAAAATATATCCTATCTGACAACTTTTATCTCTTATTTTAATGCATATACAGTCAGTAAGCCAGAGATCAGTGCCTTCTTCCTGGCCATTTTTCAGTCCTTATCACCTGTGAGTATCTTTCTGTCTCTTTCTTATCATGCAGTTGCATAGTCTTTAGTGGTTTCAATTCTCTCTTCTTCTCAGAGCAATACTGACTCTAGCATATCAGTGTGACAAGTTACACATTTCTAATGGAACCATATTCTTTTGGTGTTGACCAATAGCATGAGAAAGTTAATTCATTTAAGATTGATTCAATGAATCAAATACTTTCCAAATTATGATGTTTATTTCAACAATAAAGAATGTTAAGTCACCAAAACACATACAATTTTACCAATGTAAAATTGTTTAAAAAAAGACTTTGGTTTTTATTAAGAACGATGATGGTGTATGATTTGAGGATCTCCTTTTCACTCACTGGGTATAAGCTAGCCTGGCACAGTACTTGAATAATTCATGAGAGAAGAATAAAAGATTTATCAACAAAAACAGGGTCAAGTTCCCAATGCAGAGCTTTAAAATATAAGTATATACTAGAACAGAACAGCATCAGAGAAGAAATTATATATTTGAATGCATCCAGTGCAGATCTTTGTTAATAATACAGGAAATTCCCATGCCATCACTAAACCTAGAATATTTCAGAATCACTGATTTTTAAATATTACTCTTGGGGAAAATCCTCTCATGCCTCTGAAATTATTTTCCACTATATCAGTTTTTAAGAACCACTCAAGTATCCTTAACATAGTAAGAGAAGGGTTTTCTCCCAACACAGGCACTCTTACAGCCTCGTGTAGCATGGCATTTCTAAAGGGAATATCGCATAAACTTGTCATCTAATACATGTGATGTTATGTTTGATTCATGTATATGTGTGGCTGTAATATATTTATGCTACATATTCTTATATTTGATGAAGCTATAGGTGAATGATGAGGCAAGACCTTGTGGGTGTGATTACATGGCAGATGTACATTTATCAGGAGTGGAGGAAGAACTGTCAGCTAATGCCCCTGCAAACAGCAATCATAACGACCCTGACAGGTTGCTGCCAAGCAGGCAGGGGCATTCCAGAGGTAGCACAACTGCCAAAAGCAAGACAAATGCGTTTAGAATTGGTAATAAATCATATCAGCTGTCACAAACTTCTCCTTAGTGTATTGACTATAATTAAAATAAACTAGTTAGAATTATAATGATGATACACGTAAATGTTGAGCTCACAGATGAGAGGGAAATGGCACTGTGAATTCTAAGGTGATGTTTAACAGTGATAAGGATGAACTGAATTTGGAAACCTCACCTGTTAAGCATGCAGAGAAATGATTATAGATTTTTTTTTTTACACAAATATTCTGACCATATCAATTTCCTACTTAAAGGCTTTTTTTTTTTTTTTCTTTAAAATTCCCTCTCCTAGGAACTCTCCCTTCCAGGAAGCTATGATAAAATGTTAATTAGTTGGTCACTTTTAATCACATTACCCTAAGTGCACCATAGTGTCACAATACAGATTATTTTAAAATTATTATTAATTTTATTAATGATACTCAACACACATTTACAAGGCATATACCTGATAATACATTTTTAAAAGGATTATATTTGTTCTTAAAAATCACATGATTTTTATCACCATAATTTTCCTCACACATTTGACAGTTTATTGTTTACAAATGGTAATGATGAAAGGCAACCCCTGCGCCTGAGATTTGCTAAAGTCCCTGAAACAATTTGCTCTTAATCTTAGCTATAGTATTAGTGTCCTAACAAAAGTGCACGATTCTCTTGGTAGATACTGTGGAGTTTACTAAATGTGAATCTATATTACTGAGAACAGGATATCATCATCAATGTTTATTTAGACTCAGATTTCAATGGATACCAAAATAAATAGCAATACAATATCACTATATATGACTAATTATTTAAAAAAAGGATAGTTCCTGCTTGGGAATTTCTTTCATTAACTTGCAACTTATTCGGGATGCCATATACAGAAATATTAAATTTAAAAGAAATTCCACAACCTACCTTACAGAGAACTTTTTTTAAAAAGGGATACTGGATTGAGAGACAGTGAATCAAGCTCTTATTGTAAATAATATCTCATGGGCTATACATAAAAATGTTGAGAATTTTATTCTTAGAATTTTAATATATTGCTGGTACACTGTCAGCAATGGAAGAATAGCAATTTTAAAGTTGCTTAACTTGTAGTCAGAAGTGATTTCTTAATTTAGTAGGATTGGTAACAGTTATGAAAAATTCATAACTTCAACTGAGCAGTGAACTTTTTTTATTATACCCAAGTGTATATATCAGCATTGAATTAAACTGTGATGTTGCACGGGCACCTATAAATTGCTGAGCTTTTACTCTCTATTTTTTAAAAATAAATCTGATAATAATAGCTAATACTCATTGGACAAATATTAAGTGCTAAGGACTGTGTATGAGCTTTATTTATATATATTCTTTTTATCCCTTATAGTAACCCTGTTTATAACATAGATATTACCCCTGATACACTTTGAGTGGTGTGTCTTGCCCAAAATAACAGAGTAGCAGTGGCTGAGGCAGCATGTAGCTCTATGACAGAACAGGCTTTGAAAACAGTCTTTGGTCATAAAAATAAAAGCAAGAATTATAATAAATTAAGGTTTATAGGATGGTATAGTCTATTATACAATTAATCCCCAAATGTAATCAAGAACAAAGCTACAATCCTTGAATGATGAAAGCTAGGATTCACAGATGGTTTGAGGTGAAAATAGTCTTTATTAAATACATCAGCAATTGACCTAAGGGCTTCCTTCTAATTAAACACCTGCTCACCTTACTACTATTACATACAAGAGTCTGTGAGGATAAAAACTGTAACAACAGTAGACTTCCTTGAAGTACTTTACTTAAAAAAATAAATTCTTGGAAATGTTTAAGTAAATATAAATTTGTAAAGGGCCTCATTCAATTAAGCATGCATATATTAATATTTTTAATGCATAATGCACAGAACTGGTCTATTACAGTAAAACGATAGGTAAATAAAATCTTTGTCTCACATTACCCTCAATGAAGTGGGAGAGACAAATAAGGAAGTGCAAGATGATTTGATAAACATTGAGATAAGAAGATTTGGCTAGGGAACCGCTGAAGCAAAAAATGTGGCCCAAATTTGGATCTGCCTGTTTCAGTCAGGTTTGAGCAGAGAAGCATAACCACTAGGAGATGATACAAAGCCACAAAGTAAGATGGTCTGGAAGGAAAAATGGATAGGAAATGGGGAAAGCAAGGAAAAACTAGAATCTGCAAGGGTGAGCTGAAATCCACTACAGTGGACAGAAATGTCAGTATGTCAGTGTCTGGTCACCTCCACACTCAAAACACTGATGATAGAGGTGATTTGTATGAAAGATTGATGCCATTTGAGCCTGAACTGCATATGCACCTGACCAAGGTGTCAGTGAGGCTGAATAAAGAAGACTGGCAAAGCTGGAAAACCTTCAGTCCTGGCTGCTGCCCTGCACCAACAAAGTGAGCCAGCAAAAAAGCAACATGTGTGTGATGTATGTTGTAGGACCCTGGGCCCTGCACCAGCTATCTTCTGTGTAAAAAGGAATGTCCACCTTTTTCTTTTCTGCTTTCTTTTTCTCATTAAAAAAAAAAAAAAAAAGTCTCTGTGGCTCACCAAAATTGGAAATAAAGTGGAAGGGAATTCTAGGAAAGGTTGTTCCAGCTTAGCTAATTGGATACCATAAAAATTCATCCCACTGCCTGAATATTCAAGAGATGTTAGATATCAGAGATGGGAAACTGAATGAGTAAAGAAGGCATTCACAAGTTGAAAAGAGCTCAATCGTATTTGAAAAATGTTTACTATTGTAGTAGAAATGTGCCAGATACTTATAGAGCTTTACAAAATACTTCTAATTTTTCTGACTTCTAAAAATTTTACTTTTATTTTATGCAGTATAGTTTCATAAAATGTGAAACAGTACAAAGTTTCCTATCCTAGAAACGTTTAGTTTGCAAATATCGAATGGGATGTATGCTTCAATTTTCATGTGTAGATGGATGGTTGAATACTTAAGATGAGGATGGTAAGATGTCAGACATATAGTAGTGGGCATTCAATATTTTTGAATTAAAACACAAATACCATTAAAATGAATGCTTACATTTATGATGTAATTGAAAATAAACTCTTTAAAAACAAACTTTGAAAGCTAACCATGTCAAAATGAGTTTTATAATGAAAAATATAAGAAAAAGGCGTTGCTTTTGTGGATATGTATTATTTTTACATATGCAAGTCAGAAAATTGCACATTTATAAATACTATCCTAGTAATAAAAATACAAATAAGAGTAAATTATTCACTACTAAAATGAGATAAAAAGAAGTATAACTAATATGCTAAGAAAGAAGAGAAAATGAAATAATAAAAATGCTCAGTTAAAACCACAAAAGGCAGAAGAAGAGTGGAAGACAAAAATAAGAGCAAAGAATAAGGGTAACAAATAGAAAATTGTAAACAATATGACAGGTACTAATCCAGCTACAACAATAAACACTTTGAATGTTAATGGTCTAAATGTACCAATTAAAAGACAGAGATTGAAACAGTGGATCAAGAAACAAGAACTAACTATATGTTGTCCTCAAGAAACCCACTTTAAATATAAAGATACACATAAATTAAAAGTTAGTAGAGAAAGATACCATGCTGAAACTAACCAAAGAAAGCAGGAATAGCTATATTAATTTCAGACAGAGCACACTACTGACCAAAGAATGTTATCAGAGATAAAGAGGGATGAGAATTTGACAAAATTTACATAAGAAGAAATAGACAATTTTATTAGACCTATATCTATTAAAGAAATTGAATCAATAATTAATAATCTACCAAAACAGAAAACACCAGGCCTAGATTGGTTCACTGGTGAAGTCTACCAAACATTTAAGGAAGATTGTACCAATTTTCTACAATCTCTTGCTGAAGACAGAAGCATAGGGAATATTTCCTAACTCATTCTATGAGACCAGTAACTAATACCAAAACCAGATAAAAACATTACAAGAAAAGAAAAATACAGACCAATATCTTTCATGAACATAGATGAAAAAATTCTCAACAAAATAGAAATCAAATCCAACAATGTATAAAAAGAATTATATATACCATGGCAAAGTGGGATTTATTCCAAGTATGGCTAGTTCAACATTTGAAAATCAATTAATATAATTCATCACATCAACAGATCAAAACATTTTAAAAAGAAAAATTACATGATGCAGAAAATCATTTGACAAAATTCAAGACCAATTCATGATAAAAACTCCCACTACATTA
Organism: Phocoena sinus; assembly: GCF_008692025.1. Classification (NCBI taxonomy): domain Eukaryota; kingdom Metazoa; phylum Chordata; class Mammalia; order Artiodactyla; family Phocoenidae; genus Phocoena; species Phocoena sinus. The sequence goes on from NC_045763.1 coordinate 94,464,797, forward strand.
TGAATTGAGGGGAACTTCTTCAACTTGATAAAGAATGTCAACAAAAAATTTATAGCTAACCTCATAATTAGTAGTGATAAACTAAAAGTTTTCTCACTAAGATAAGAATGTCCCCTCTTACCCCTCCTTTTCAACATTGTGCTAGAAGTCCTAGCTGATGCATTAAGACAAGAAAAGAAAATTAAAAGTATATAGATTAGGAAGGAAAGAATAAAACACACTTTGTTCACAGATGACATGCTGGACTAAGCAGAAAATTCAGAAGAATCGACCAAAAAAACACCTGGAACAAATACGTGATTATAGCAAGTTTGCAGGTTTCAAGTTTAATACATGAAGGTCCTTTGATTTCCTATCTACCAGTGAACTAAAAGAATTTGAAATTGAAACCACAATACCATTTACATTAGCACCCCCAAAATGAAATAGATATAAATCTAAAAAAATGTATGTACAAGATCTATATGAGAAAAACTACAAAACACAGATGAAAGAAATCAAAGATCCAAATAAATGTAGAGATATTCCATAATAGTTTGTGGATGAGAAGACTCAGTACTGTCAATGTCATTTCTTTCTAACCTTGATCTACGGATTCTTGGAATCCCAATCAAAATTCAGCAACTTATTTATTTATTTATTCATTTTTGCGGTACGCAGGCCTCTCACTGTTGTGGCCTCTCCCGTTGCAGAGCACAGGCTCCGGACTCACAGGCTCAGCGGCCATGGCTCACAGGCCCAGCCGCTCCGCAGCATGTGGGATCTTCCCGGACCAGGGCACGAATCCGTGTCCCCTACATCGGCAGGCGGACTCTCAACCACTGTGCCACCAGGGAAGCCCCAGCAACTTATTTTCTAGATATACACAAGCTGATCCTTAACTTATATGGAGAGGCAAAAGAGCCAAAATAACCAGCATAATATTGAAGGAGTACAAAGTTGGAGGACTGACACTACATGACTTCAAGACATACTATAAAGCTATAGTAATTAAGACAGTTTCATATTGGTGAAATAGACAAATCACTGAACCAGAATAGAATAGAATCACCTAAATAGAATCACCTAAATTTCGACAACTGATCTTGACAAAGGAGCAAAGACAATACAATGAAACAAAGGTAAACTTTTTAACAAATGGTGCTGAAACAAGTGGACATATTTATGCAAAAAAAATTAATCTAAACACAGACCTTATATCATTCACAAAAATTAATTCAAAGTGAGTAACAGACCTAACCTAAATGTAAAACCAAAACTATAAAACTCCCAGAAGTTAACACAGGAGAAAATCTAGACAACCTTGAGTTTGTTGATGACTTTAGATAAAAGGCACAATCCAGAAAGAATTGATAAGCTGGACTTCATTAAAATTATAAACTTCTGCTCCACGAAAGACAGTGTCAAAAGAATGAAAAGAAAAACCCCAAATTAGGAGAAAATATTTGCAAAAGACCTATAAAGGATATTTATCCAAAATAACTATCCTATAATAAAGAACTCTTAAAACTCAGCAATAAGAAAACAATCAACTTGGTTTAAAAATGGGCCACAGACCTCAACACTTTGCCAAAGACAATATACAGCTGATGAATACGTATATGAAAAAAGGTGTTCCACATTATATGTCATCAGGGAAATACAAATTAAAACAACAATGAGATACCACCACACACCTATTAGAGAATGGCCAAAATCCAAGAAACTGATGACACCAAATGCTGGTGAGTATATGCAGCAACAGGAACTCTCATACAGTGCTAGTGGGGCTACAATATGGTACAGCAGCTTTGGCAGACCATTTGGCAGTTTCTTACAAAACAAAACATACTCTTACTATGCAGTCCAGCAATTACACTCCTTTGTATTTACCCCCCAAAAGTTCCAAATTTATATCTACACAGAAGCACACAAATGTTTATAGCAGCTTTATTCATAATTGCCCAAACCTGGAAGCAACCAAGATGTTCTTCAGGAGGTGAATAGATAAATAAGCTGTGATGCATCCAAGGAATGGAATGTTTTTCAGATCTATCAAGCCATGAAAAGACACAGAGGGACCCTAGGTGGATATTACTAAGTGAAATAAGCCAATCTGGAAAGTCTATATAGTATATGATTCCACCTATACGGCAGTCTGGAAAAGGCAAAACTGTGGACACAGTAAAGAAATCAGTGATTACTAGGAGTTAAGGGAGAGGGAGGGATGAATAGGCAGAGCACAGTGAATTTTTAGGGCAGTGAAACTGTTCTATATGATGCTATAATGGTGGATACATGCCATTATACATTTGTCCAAACCCATAGAAGGTGTAACACCAAGTGTGAAACCTAATGTAAATTATGAACTTTGGATGATATTGATATGTTAATGTTGGTTCATCAGTTGTAACAATTGTACCAGTCTGGTGGGAGAAATTAATAACTGGGGAAACTATGTATGTTTAGGGACAGGGTGTATATAGGAAATCTCCATACTTTTCCCTCAATTTTGCTGTGAACCTAAAACAAGTCTAAAAAATATAGTCTATTTAAATAAGTAAAGAAATCATTCTTTAGAGAGGGAGTTTTACACATCAGCATCCCAACTTAAATGGTTAGGCATTAAAACAGAGTAAGAGCTCATGCTTAGAATTTGAACTTGCCTGCATTCACACCCTGAGTCTCTACTGTGTATCCTGATACAGTTTACTTAATGTCATTGTCTCAGTTTTTTTCCTGTAATAGGAATGTTGATTATATACAGATCACATGTTTATTTTTTCTTTCACTGGAGTCTAAATAATATATTTTATTTAAATGTAATCTGTTGAGTACTTCCAAGTACCAAGCACTGTGAAATTCTTTTTAAAAGTTTAAGTATATAGGCTGCAGAAACTTGAGGAAGGGTAGTTTTGTTGCTTCTGTCATCCCTCCACCCACCTCCCTATCAAAGTTTGCCATATAGTGTTTTCCATATAACGTTTTCCATATAATGTTCCCTCAGCTTTATTTTTCTGATGCACACTGATTGCCTTAAATATAACATACTTTGTTTCAGCCTGTTACCTCCATTGACATGAAAATCACATCAGTAATGACATCCAGTCCCAATGGTCACATCATTATATTCTACCTTACTTTCTTCACAGCATTATGACATGTCTTCTATTTTGTTAATTTTCTTCTACATACTCCCTAGAAGTGGACATTCCTCTAGTTACTGCTGCTAATACACATTTCTTATACAGTTTGCCTTGGAGATTCTCATCTGTACCTTTGTGCTCAATAACCCCTATTTGTAGCTAACTACCAAGTCTATATACTGTGATTTGTATGGAAAACATACATAGATACTCTATAGTATAAATATATGCTAACTATATATATACTTAATATTGATAATATATATTAATGTATATATGTATACTAGTAGCTATAATTCTCTATAGCTATATCTATAATCACCTAAAATCTATACCCCTTTCTCTTGAACCAGAGTTCTGCTTTTCCAAATAACTGCTCTTTCTTAAAGTTTACACGTGTAATACTAAATTATCTATAGAGAAGCCTATCCACCACATAAAATCTCACATGTCTTCTCATGTCTGCTATTATCCTAGATGTTATAAGCTTTGCTTAACTGTAGTACCTTCTAAAATGAGCAATTGTATCATATGAATGAGAATAATTTAAACTTTACTGTATATTTGCATAAAGAATAAACTCAGCTCCTTCTTAATTTTCCAAGTATATCTGGAAAGTATCAGTAACTTTGGCAATTCATGCTCAAGACCCATCCTGTCATATTCTCCCACTCTGGCAGTTTCCTGTCTAAGAATCTACTTTAGGGGATTAGAAGGTCTTTTTTCTACCCACATTGCTTTAAGAATTCTGATTTTTATGTCATGGGTTCTCTCTCTCAACTCTGCTTTGAGATTTCAAAGTGGAACCGTGGCTCCTCAGTCCTCACTATAAACAAGTCATTTTAGAATGGGGACAATCTGCCCACCACATTCGATCCCACTTTCTTTTCCATTAGGAACCCAGAGCAGTGATTTTGTGGCTTAAAAAAGTAATTCAGCTTTTATTTGCAAGACTTCTTTCTACACATTTTAGAAGTATGTCAGGGGAGTATCTGGAAACAAAATCTTAAAATGTACAGTTGATTAAAAATGAAAAACAATGGTAATAAATAGATCAAGGAAAGGACACTATTATAGTGTGAGAGCTGGAACAAGAAGGCAGAGCACCATCTCCTTCAACCTGAACTGGGAATAAATGAGTTGAATGAGACAAATTTTTCTCCATTCTGAGCATGTCTGCTAATGACCACAAAGTATTGCTTTTGGGGGTTGCAAATACATTTTAGTGAGTAAGCTAATTTACAAATACAGAATTTGTGAATAATGAGGATCAACTCTATTATGTTGTTCTCCCTGTATTCTAATTCTGGGGTGTTTTATGAGATTGAATATATTTTATGAGTCTCAGGAGAAAGAAAAATCAATTTGAAATATATCAAATACTAATCTATCCATTAAATATGTATATCATTGACACTCTCACTGAGTATAAATTCTTTTTTTTTTTTTATTTTGTGATTTTGTCTGTAAACATTTATGTTCAAAGTGGTATTTAGAAAATCTCAGATGAATAAATATGATCAAGTGTCTAATTTGGAACAATCGTGATTTTTGTTTTATCATAGCTTGCTTATTTGATGAATATAATTGAAATACTTTGACATTCACAAGATAATGCTATAAATTATGGGTTATTTTTATTCCTTTAAAATGTATTATGGAAAATATTTTTCAAACAATCACTATGTTCGAATTTCAGAACTACTAAGAGATGGTAAAAAATGTTCTCCACAATGTCCTAAGCAAAACTGCTGGGAAAGAATGCTCTTAGTATAAAAGTATCAACATCTTTCCAGAACACTACCATCCTGAAGCCAGTTTTCCCTTGGTAAACACATCGTTCTGTAGATAGATAGATAGATAGATAGATAGATAGATAGAGAACGTTCTATATATAGAAATAAATATATATATATATATGTTTATTTATTTTTGGCTGTGTTGGGTCTTTGTCGCTGCGCTCGGTCTTTCTTTAGTTGTGGCGAGTGGAGGCTACTCTTCCTTGTGGTGCGTGGGCTTCTCATTGCGGTGGCTTCTCTTGTTGTGGAGCACGGGCTCTAGGCGTGTGGGCTTCAGTAGTTGTTGTGCACAGGCTTCAGTAGTTGTGACTTGCGGGCTCTAGAGCACAGGCTCAGTAGTTGTGGTGCACGGGTTTAGTTGCTCCGCGGCTTGTGGGATCTTCCCAGACCAGGACTTGAACCAATGACCCCCTGCATTGGCAGGCGGATTCTTAACCACTGCGTCACCAGGGGAGCTCCGGTAAACACATCTGTAATACACTGGTAAAATTTCTTACATTAAAATGTACTAAACAGGAAAGAAACATGGAAAATGGGATTTAGTCTTATGGGAAAGTAAATCCCATAGATAGATTTTTCATCTTCTCCAAATTATTTAAGGAATTGTTTTTTATAAAGATCTTCCTGAGTGAAAGTACCATTGGATGTCTGTGAAGACTCGGCATTTCCCAAAAGAATTTTGCAGAACATTAGTGCCTTTGATATGTTCAGTATTCCTTTCATAGGACTGCCCCCCAAAAAAGTGGGCAGCTCTGTACGTGATTCCCTCTTGGATATTCAAAACAAATCTTAAATATTCTAAAATGTCCTGTGTTCAACTGATTTTGCTCTGGTGAAGCCAGTGTTTCCCAAGTTTATTTGAGCAAAAATACGTACTGATGAAAGTGTAGGTGATACTTAAAGTTAGATTACAGAGTCAGACTGCCTGCCTTTGAATCCTAGTTTGACTGCTCACTAGCACTGTGAAGCAGGGCAAATTGTTTAGCCTCTCTTAGATCAGTTTCTTCACTTATAAAGTGAAATAAGGGCAATACTCACCTTGTAAAGTTTTGTGAGCATTCAATAAGAATAATTCTTATTCCAAATTAAACTCTCACAAAACAATAGTTGTTACAAAAAGGAAAACGGCCTTCATAAAGACAGTTTAGGAAACATCATCAAAGGATATTCAAGGTATTTTTAATACTTTCCTTTTTATTTAAATTTATTTCAAAATTGAATTTAATGAATTTAGTTCTGGGCCTTGGATACCATTTTCTTTTTTGGATAAAGAAAGTAGACCTTGGAAAGACCAAATGACTTGCCCAAGGTCACACAACTCATTTGTGGCACAACTAGGTTAAGAAATCAGGTCTCCTAACTGCTAATTGAATAGTGTTTTCTTTGCGCTTGGCTGCCTTTCATATACTCAGATATTCACATATTGATTCTCTTTCAATCTAAGGGAAAAGCCACTATGCAAGGGAAAGATGTTAGGAAATCAATTTCCTATTACGTAAGTCATTAATGCTATCAAATATCGTGCTTTCTCATCACCAGTACCTACTTATCCTTGAAACACTTCAAGGTTATGGTCCACTATGACACAAAGATTATTTTCTACCCAAAATACTAGGCCAACAAGCTTTATATTCTGCCAGTTTTTACTTCTAATAGTATACTGTTTATTAATTATTCTTTTAAATTTATTTCATTAGCATGTTATTATTTTTCTTTTTAAACATGGTCAGTGTTAAACTTATTTCACAAGAGCACAAGCAACTCCTACTTTCAGCATCTGCATTTTATAATTTATTCAGCTTTATTATTTGTCTAAGTATGCTATATGTTACAGAAAGTCACTATGTTATTTCAGGTTAATATTAACCCACACATAGCAGTGGTTTTCATGTAACATTTAAGTTGGTCAGGTATATGATTGATTCTTTAAAAATGCAAATTTTATTAATTCAATATTGAGTATCTCATATAGCTCAGAATGAGAAATTTTGCAAAAGTCAGTATCTATAAAAATACCTAAAGGACATCTACAAATTCATTAGAAAACGATGAATATTCCAATAGAAACACAGACAAATAACTTGAATGAGAAATTTATTTTTTTAGAAATCCAATAAGGATATTTAAATTATCCACTTTTTAAAATCAGAAAAACCAATTAAAACAAAATCATGTTCAGTAGGGTAATTAATGCATGCAGGAAACTAGCACTTACCTGAACTGCTTAAAAAATTCACTTGCACGAACTGCTTGGCACAGATTTTCTGAAGGCCATTTTTGCATTGTCCCAAAGGCTTTTTAGGGGGTTATAGGAAAGATATAGCTACAACAGTGCATCTCACAATGTTGTTTATAAAAATTCAGATTTTGTATTTACTATAATTTCCAACATGAAGAATGTTGATTAAATACATTATGACACATAGAACATATCAAAAATACTGTAAAAATGCAGGAGGAGAAAAGATATTACAGAAATTTGCTGAATGATTCGATTTTCACCTTAAGTATATAAAAATGTCTAGATTAGGTTACATAGAGTAAGATGTTAACAATACCAGTCTCTGGGTAGTGAGACTTTCAGTGCATTTTACTTATTTATTTTGCCCTTGAGTGTGTACTACTTTGATGATAAAAGTGTGTCTATTAAAATTATAACACCATAATAATTTGTGTTGTGCTGCTCTCCATATGGAGAAATCAGAGGCATAAAAACCAAGTCATTGTTAATCTTTACTCCAAAAGTATGGTGAGAAATTAGAGTTTGAAAATATGATTTTACTATAAAACTGTAAGAGGAAGACATAGGGATGTGAACAGAATTTGCCCTTGACAATTTTTAAAATATATAACCAAGAAATTTGAATTCAGAATAATTCTTCTTTAAGGTAATATATCCATTATCAATTTCACTATTGTCTTAAATGATTAATAAATAGTACAATTAAGCTTTTGTTTGTTTTCAAGGGATTGCTTCCAACAAACTGGTTGCTATTAGGAAATGTAATATTCTTAATGAATAAATTAGCACTTGATATTTTAAAATTCTTTGAAAAGACTACTTGGAATAAATTAAGTATGATCTTTGCTATTTCTCATTTCATTTTATGCATTTAATGCACAACATCATCATTTATCATGTGTGTTCGGTAAAAGAGCTCTTCCTACTCATGTTCTTTGAAATATCAATCTGTATCCCCACAATAAATGTTCTGTCCACTCTAAGTCTGCATACACAAGTGAAATGAGATTGTACCAGGTTTTTTTGTCTACTAACTAAATTTTTCATGACGATTTTATTTAATGCAAGCCTTTGCATGAAGAGAAGATAGTCATCGCTTTAGTTCTCATTCAGTGAGCAGGCTACTTTTGCAAGTGGTGCATTGTTCTGTATTCCATAAGCAAAGCACCTTAAAAACTCAGGAAAGATAATAGCATGGTCAGTAGTCTATGGCGGGGCTCACCTAGTAGGTGAGCACCTAGGGAAACCAGACATTACTGGTAAAGTATTTTGTTTGTAAAGGGACTGTACTTTGTAGTAATTTAAAATATAGTAAAAGGTTAGTATAGGTATTGTAGTAGTGCTTTTCTAAATAAAATGTAATGGAGCTCAGCTACAAATTGAGAAACGCCCTTTATACTCCAGTGCTTTCTTCATTTCCAAAACGGCTTTGTTCTAATATTTCCTGTAAAATATCTTAACTTATTATCAAATAATAGGAAAGGGGAATACTCTTTGCATGTAAACTATACCAAATACTTTTCTAAAAATGAGATCTCCAAAACTATTTGGAAATGGAGGAAAAGGGCAGAGATAATCTTATTAGTGTTAGCAGGAATTTAACATAACAGATGCCAGATTGTTCTACCTATATATAATCCATCTTCCTGGGAGTTGCTGACCTTTGCAAAGGACACCAAGAGTTGCCTAACTACACAGAGAAAAAAACGTCCTCTATAAATACCCATGTGTTGCAAATAATTCGGGTTGACAGCATATTTTGTATTCCTATAATCATCTAATCTGTGATCTTAATTTGTTAAAAGTCTTTTATTTACCCTTCAAATTTCCTAATTTCATTCATATTAGGACACTATACTTGATCTTCATTCTTCAGTGTATACACACACACACAAAATATATCCATTAAAATATCATTTTGCTATCTGAATCTATAAAACTTTCTATGTAAATTCTTAAGAACTAGGTAAGCTCTTTCCAGTTAGTGTCTCTCATGCCTGACCACAGTTCAAATAGAAAGCTTTCTCAATGCAACAGTAACAGTTTAAAGATGGAATAGGTATGTGTTATACAAAATCTTTAACCTTTGATTATTTTCAAGAGTGCTTTTAGTTCCATTATATGATAATATCTCATAAAATATTATTTTCCTTCAAAATAATATAGTTTTGGTTTTTACTGTTTAAATTCAATTTCAGTGGCACAGCATCAACACATTTCTATAAACAATACTTACAATTTTTACCTCAAAATAAGTTACTAACAGGTTCCAACAGAAGTAGAAAGGGAACAGGCCTGGAATTGAATTCTCACAACCTGCACCTCAACCTTTGTATTCTCAATGGTGCCTCCATTGTACAGAATGTGTGCTTGTAAAGTCTACTCATTTGTTTTAGCTATCTACAGTGCCCCTTTTAAAGTATTGATCTAACATCTCTGTAGTTTTTGACGTTGATGAGCACTTCCTCATTATTAAATTTACTGGAAGTTTTCCAGTTTTCACACTATGGTACTCTCATTTTAATCCTCAGTTTCTACTTCTAGCCTCTATATAATTTTTACCGGCAGAGAAGGGATAGTAAATATGCTTCAACTTTTACTCAAACTGATTGACAAGTAACAACTGCCTATTAGGCAAGATTTGAGGCTGCATTTATAAATTCTTTAACTATCACCCCCCAAAATCCTCTAAGAAAAATAATGCTTCTTCCCATATGCATTCCACTGCAACTTGAAGGAACCTTTATTAGAACCATAGCACATGGTTCTCTAATTTGCATGAGAAACTATTGGGTTGCCCAAAAGGTTTGTTCAATTTTTCCATAAGATGGCTCTAGTAGCACTTAGTTGTCTTTAACTTCATTCAAAACAATTTTGTTAGATTGTATGTGACACCTGTCATATCAGCATGCATTTAAAAAAAGACATCAAAATTGGTGAATTTTTGTGTAACCATTTTAATATTGAAGATGGAAGAAAAAAGCAACATTTTTGGCATATTGTGCTTTATTATTTCAAGAAAGGTAAAAACATAACTGAAACGCAAAAAAAGATTTGTGCGGTGTAGGGAGAAGATACTGTGACTGATCGAATGTGTCAAAATTGTGCAGTTTTGTGCTGGTAATTTCTCTCTGGATGATGCTCCACGGTTGGGAAGGCCAGTTGAAGTTGATAGTGATCAAATCAAGACATTAATTGAGAACAATCAATGTTATACAACACAGGAGATAGCCGACATACTCAAAATATCCAAGTCAAGCACTGAAAATCATTTGCACCAGCTTAGTTATGTGAATCACTTTGATGTTTGGGTTCCACATAAGTTAAGCAAAAATAACCGTCTTGACCGTATTTCTGTATGCGATTCTCTGTTTTTAAAACAAATTGTGACAGGCAATGAAAAGTGAATACTGTACAATAATATGGAATGGAAGAGATCATGGGGCAAGTGAAATGAACCACCACTAACTACACCAAAGGCCAGTCTTCATCCAAAGAAGGTGGTGTTGTGTATATGGTGAGATTGGAAGGGAGTCCTCTATTATGAGCTGTTTCTGGAAAACCAATTGATTAATTCCAACAAGTGCTGCTCCCAGTTAGACCAACTGAAAAGCATCCAGAATTAGTTAACAGAAAACGCATAATTTTCCATCAGGATAACACAAGACCACATGTTTCTTTGTTGACCAGGAAAAAACTGTTACAGCATGGCTGGGAAGTTCTGATTCATCCGTCATATTCAGACATTTCACCTTCAGATTTCCATTTATTTAGGTTTTTACAAAATTCTCTTAATGGAAAAAATTTCAGTTCCCTGAAAGAGTGTAAAAGGAACCTGGAACAGTTTTTTGCTCAAAAAGATAAAAAGTTTTGGGAAGATGGAATTACGAATTTGCCTGGAAAATGGCAGAAGGTAGTGGAACAAAAGGGTGAATACATTGTTCAATAAAGTTCTTGGTGAAAATGAAAAATGTGTCTTTTATTTTTACTTAAAAACTGAAGGCACTTTTTGGCCAACCCAATAGTCCATTTAGGTAAGCTTGGGAATGTTTACTTCTCAGTTCCCTGTTCCTAGCCCAGTGTCTATCACAGAAAAGGCACTCAGCAAATGCTTTTGAATAATTAATTAATTTTGAAAAATTAAATATTTTTGAAAAGTAAATGAATATATGCCAGATCTTCTGGACCTTTGACTTTCATGCTCAAAGTTTGGACAATGTGATGAAGCAACTTGATCAGGGAAAAGAAATACTTTTTTTTTTTTCTGCAATAAGACCTGTGTTAATTTGACATAAAGATGAAATCAACTGAAAGGATCACTGACATTTGTGATACTTCTGCTGAGAAGAATGTTTTATTTATTTATATCTTTATTGGAGTATAATTGCTTTACAATGGTGTGTTAGTTTCTGCTTTATAAGAAAGGGAATCAGCTATACATATACATAGATCCCCATATCTCCTCCGTCTTGCGTCTCCCTCCCACCCTCCCTATCCCACCCCTCTAGGTGGTCACAAAGCACCGAGCTGATCTCCCTGTGCTATGTGGCTACTTCCCACTAGCTGTCTATTTTACATTTGGTAGTGTATATATGTCCATGCCACTCTCACTTCGTCGCAGCTTACCCTTCCCCCTCCCCATATCCTCAAGTCTGTTCTCTACGTCTGCATCTTTATTCCTGTCCTGCCCCTAGGTTCTTCAGAACCATTTTTTTTCTTTAGATTCCATATATATGTGTTAGCATACAGTATTTTTTTTTTCTTTCTGACTTACTTCACTCTGTATGACAGACTCTAGGTCCATCCACCTCACTACAAATAACTCAATTTCATTTCTTTATATGGCTGAGTAATATTCCATTGTATATATGTGCCACATCTTCTTTATCCTTTCATCTGTCGATGGACACTTAGGTTGCTTCCATGTCCTGGCTACTTGTAAATAGAGGTGCAGTGAACATTGTGGTACATGACTCTTTTTGAATTATGGTTTTCTCAGGGTATATGCCCAGTAGTGGGATTGCTGGGTCGTATGGTAGATGAAAAGACAACCCTCAGAATGGGAGAAAATATTTGCAAATGAAGCAACCAACAAAGGATTAATCTCCAAAATTTACCAGCAGCTCATGCAGCTCAATATCAAAAACACAAACAACCCAATCCAAAAATGGGCAGAAGACCTAAATAGACATTTCTCCAAAGAAGATATACAGATTGCCAACAAACACATGAAAGAATGCTCAACATCAGTAATCATTAGAGAAATGCAAATCAAAACTACAATGAGGTATCACCTCATACCAGTCATAATGGCCATCTCAAAAAAATCTACAAACAATCAATGCTGGAGAGGGTATGGAGAAAAGGGAACCCTCTTGCACTGTTGGTGGGAATGTAAATTGATACAGCCACTATGGAGAACAGTATGGAGGTTCCTTAAAATACTAAAAAGAGAATTTTTTTTTTTTAATTGTTAAAAATATTAGTAGCCCCCAGCACAACCTTCAGAGAAGAGTAGGCAGAATGACCCAAACTGGCACAATGAATGTTATTGTAACAATTATTATGTTTTATATATTTTTAAGGCACAATATTTGTATATCTTATATAAACTAAGGTTTCAGACAGTATGACAATTCAGAAGATACACTAGTCACCCTCCTAGATACATTGCCCCATTTCTCTCTTTTTTAAAAAAAATCTGCTGAGGATGGTAAAAACAAATGAATAGAGGGTATCTTCTCTGATCTGCTTTGTATCTTACTAAAAGGAAAAAAATAAAGTGGAATAAAACATGATACTAATCTATTATATTGTCTATATAAGCCACTCTAATTCATCTTGCAAATGTTTTTCAAAAACATGAGCTTTTCCATAAAAAAGAGAAGCATCTCTAATTATGAAATATCAATATGTAATCTTCTGTAGTATGAGCAAAGCTACTGATAGAGCAAAGCCACTGCCCCTCTTCTCCAAACGTGTACCCAGGGACAGAAAATGGAGATAGCAGTTATTTGAAAACAGATTCATTTGTATGTTGTTACTTTGGATTTTTATGCAACTAGGTTTATAAGAAGTATATTGGAACATTACCTGTAATTAAGAAGCTAGGATCTTTTTGTCTCATTGCTTTAGAATTGTGACTCTTTAAATCAGAAACAGGCAATAGCCTTGTTTACCTCAAATAATTATCATGAAAACTCAAATAAAGAAAAAAAGAGAGCCATTTTTTGACCTCATGGGATAATTCACTGTAAAATTGTTAGATTTTGGTTGATGTATCGTTTTTGAAGTTTGTGTGAATGTGCCTATGTTCACGAGCAATTCTAGACTTGCTGAGTTAAATTGCATGCTGCATTCTAGTTTCTGTTCTAATAATGTCATAACAAGAAAAGATATTATAAATATTATAACCACCAAAAACCTTTAACTTTATGAATTGGCATGTAAGACTGTGTATGTGTGTGTGTATGTGTGTGTGTGTGTGCATGTATTTCTTTATCAGGAATGTAATAGGATTGTTCTTTCATAAGAAAATGTTTTTCTAAGTAGTTCAAAGTAATTCTAAACATTCGAATATTTTATTTGGTACTTGTGATTATAAATTTGAGGGCCAGTAAATGTAGTTCCTATTATATATCATTCAGGTAGGATTAAAATAGAGCAACTTTGAAGTAAATTTCCAATGGTGGCTCAGGTGAATAAAGTATTAACAAATTCAACAAAGTAAATATTATTTGACTTTAAAACAAAGAGCCAGTTTCATATGTGTTATTTTATTTAATTTAAATCTCTAGAGCTCGTAATCAGACATATTTCCTTTTCTTTTAACTGTGAGAAAGAAAAAAAAAATGTGGCATTGTTTCCCCCAGTCCTTCCCTTGATCATATGAATGCAACCTTTCAAAATGGCCTGAGGTGACAGTGGGCATTTTATCAGTGATCTCAGAAAACATATTTTAGAAGTTATATTTCTTTGCCATTTTTTTGAATCTCTTATTTGCAACAGATTCTTTATGGCAAAACATACCTACTCTTTTCCTGAATTTTTCAAAAATCAAATAACTTTTGCACTTTTCTAAAATAAAATAGAAATTTACATCTTTATGTAAGGTGATGAATTTTTAAGCTCAAAAAGTCTATTAATATTGCCAGCAAGTTACTTCACTCTTTTTTTCCTACAGCGTACTTTATATTGTTTTTTTCTCTTGCATATTATGTGCTACACTGTAAACATTTTGAGAAGCTTAACTGATTTAATGATTTAATTTTGTTATTGTGCTTGATTTATTGAAAATAATGAGATAAGTTTTAATGGGAGTTATACATTTAACAAATTTCAAATCTTAACTTGTGGCTCTTTTGGCCCCATTTTCTTTCCTTTTTAATTTTCTTTTATTATCATTGACAGTTTATCATAATCATTTGTTCTTTGATATATTCCCAATAACCTCCAATGTACAGTTGCAGGGGAGAGATGTTAATTTGCCCCCTGTCCTTTCAGGAAATACCAGCATCTTCAGTGATTACTGCAAGTCATTTTTTAGCAATTCCATTTGTCACCAAACTCTTGCCTTCCAAAAATTCTTTTTATTTCCATCCTAAAGGTAGGATTTACTGATCCTGGCTTTGTTAACTCCCCAAAAGCCTTGATAAACCTACTCTTTGAACATCCTACTTATTATATTGTACCTCACAATTAGCTTGAAGAATGGGTATCACAACTATAACTCCTCACTAAAAGTAAACATTCCTTGCTGTCTGGCTTAATTATCCTCATTTCTATATATATATATATATATATATATATATATATATATATATAATCTGTTTGTATTTATTATTTTTAATAACAACAATGTAAATTTTTCACATTACATTAATTATATACATGCTCATAAGGATTATGAGCATTTTATTGTATTTTATCTGTACAGTAGATCTATGCACAGACTGTTATTTGAGTTTACAGATACAGAAACTCTGAAACATTGTTTATCCTTCTGGTAATTGGATGAGACAGAACACAGACCCAAACAAAAGTAAAGACCAGTGAGCTTCCTAGAAAGACAGCCATAGCTGTCACCTGAGTAAGAGAAGGTGTGTAGACTGGGTAGAATCTATATATTCTACTCACCTTGGAATGGGCTCATAAAAGTGCTAATCGTTGATGAGGATCTCATAAATAGTGAAAATTATAGCTGACACTGACTTCATTAGGTGATTAGTAAACTGATTAATTGATAGAGAAATAATAGAATGCTCTCAAAGAATGCATAGTGTATCATTTTAGAAATGGTGCTTGGCATTGCCTTCTTAATATGCATTTCATTGATCCCACACTGAAAGGCACATTGTATACCTGAGAGCCTGGCTAATACTTTTGACTTTCCATTTATATTTCTCTTAATTTATCTCCTTATCTTATTACCTCCTCAACCTCAGATAATAATTTATAGAAATCTATAATGGAAAATGAACCCAAATATCAATGTGAATAGTATTTGTTATAGATAATGTATGAAATTTTAATATTATTGATGTTAAATAATTAACTTTCTATTAGCCTCAGGGGAAAAAAAATGTTCATCTTTTCCTCAGGTTAGAGACATTTTTATTCATTGGAGCCATTGTATCCACATAGTATTCTCTTATTTTCCAATATTTTCCACATTCAATGAAGAGAACAGATTCCTTTTTCTATTCTATGAATAATTACATAGAGTAAATTCTAATTTGAATCAACAATCAGGAATTTAGAAAGCATTTAAAAGTTATTATCAGTAATACTTATTTTCTCAATTTAGTTTTAGTTTACACAATTACTTTCAATTTTATTTGTGAAGTCCTAGAGATTAATAAGAAAATGGTCCAAATTACATTTTTCTATTTAGGGAGCTGAATAATGATTATTCATCTTTGCAAAAAGCACAAAAGGTAACACAGTATTTTCAGCCTTATTCTCCCTTATTTTCATGGTACCATTCAACGTGAAGTAGGTAAAAATGCCTTTTCAGGTTCTTCTGTAAAATAAGTAATTCCCTGAGGGTCACTCATTCAATTTGTCCACACATATCTTTTACACCAGAAATTAATTTAGAAAGGTTGACTAAGTGATCACCTATGTCAGAGACAGAAGAAGCCATCCAATCAGTGTTAATCCTTATGAGCAAGGATTTTGGAAGTAAGATGAATATATGTTATAGTATGATATTATATATTGTATATTATCTGATATATTATAAGTATAAATATAGACTTAATATATACATAGTTCTTACTGATCAATAATATAAATATTACCTTAATTATACAAATACATGAACAGATATTTTAAAAAGAAGTAATACAAATGGTGAATATGCATGTTTTTAAAAAAATCAACCTTCTGAAAATCAATAAAGCAATTATAATAAAATTCTTTTTTTTTTTTTGTTACACACTTATACAGTCATCCCCTACACACACATTCTTGGACAAGGTGTTGAGAAACACTTTAACAAAGTTAAAGATGAATATGACAATATGTATAATAAGTTTTAGAAATCTTCATATTCTTAGATCTACTAACTCTTCTAAGAATTCATCCCATGAAAATAATCTTAGCATAAATGCCCTCAAATAACTGTAAACAAGAATTTTCAGCACTACCTTTATTTATGATTGCATAAATGACAAATAAACCTAATGTCCAAGTTGCAAATATATCAAAGTATTATCTGTCTATATATAGAATTTTAGAAAGCACATTTTCAAAACTAAGAAATAAGATATAGTATATAGTGATAATGTAATTGTAAGCAAAAAATCAAGAAATAAAGCTTTATATAGTATAAGATACAATGTATTTAATACAATGTAAAATAAAATGTATATTTTATAAATATACATATACATTTATACATGAAATAGCCATACAATAAATTACCACATTTTTAGAGTAGATATTACTGTGTGATATCCATATCTTATTCTATACATTAAATTATATTTCTCTGCTTTCAAATTTCATCAATAAATATGTATTATATTATAATTAGAAACATATTCCAAACGTTTGAAAAGCTACACATTTTATATTGAAAAATTAAAATAGTGACATGTAAAGTATAAATGAGTTCAATACAACAGCAAGTATTTTTGGTAAGCTGCATCTAAATCAATTTTTAAAAGTTAACCTCTATAAATTAGTGTATGTAAGATAAAAAAGAAAAAGCAGAGAAAGAACAGGCAATCCATCAAATAGATATAAATAATTAATAAACTTGGGAATATTGTTCATAATCTTAAGCAATTAAAGCTATATAAGTGTAACCATTATAAAATTTTCAACTCTAAATTTGACAAAGATTTAGTAAAACACATGCATACTATTCAATGTTGAAGAGGTAAAAAGAGATTGGCTAATACACTACACATAGAAACTTAAAGTTGTACAATATCTGTGTAGAAAGTAATTTGGAAATTTGCTTTTCTCTTACCTCCAGGAAGTAAGGTCTTCCTTTCCCTCAAGTATGATTGTATTTTTTTGAAGTAGAGATTAAAAAGAGTCGTTCCGCAAAAATGTGTTCTCCCTCCAGTCTAAAAACACATTGGGGCTTCCCTGGTGGCACAGTTGTTGAGAGTCCGCCTGCCGATTCAGGCGGTTCGTGCCCGGGTCTGGGAAGATCCCACGTGCCGCGGAGGGTCTGGGCCCATGAGCCATGGCCGCTGAGCCTGCGCCTCCGGAGCCTGCGCCTCCGGAGACTGTGCTCCACAATGGGAGAGACCACAACAGTGAGAGGCCCGCGTACCGCAAAAAAAAAAAAAAAAAAAAAAACACCAACAACAACAAAAAAACAGATTGACTTTCTTCCTATATGCAGTTTCTGTATTAGAGATCCCACTTATGCAGGAGAGGCCCACACCTACCTAAAAAGGACTGTAAGCTTACTCTATGATACCTGCAAGAGAACTTATCAAAATATTGCAGAATAAGACTAATATCTTAACAGCTAAAAACTAACAAACAAAACTAGAAACAATGGCCGATGTATTTTTTACAGATATGATCAAATATGTTTACAACAGTGTTATTTACTAAAGTAAATAATTGGAAACCAGCTAAATATTCAATAATTAAAAAATAAACTATCATGCAGCCGTAGGATGTAATATGTAGTTATTAAAAATAAGTTTTGAAGAATTATAATACCAGAAGGTTAAAAAAGCATAATATAAGGATGTCTCTGCATTATGATCTATTGTATCTTGTACATGTGTGGGTGTGGGTGTGGGAATGTGTGGACAAAAAGAGTGTCAGGGTGTGTGTGGGGAAGAAATGTCTTATGCGAAATATACCACATTTTAATGGGGGCTATATTTGGTTTCTGGAATTATTTTCTCACACTTTTTGCATTTGCTAAATTATTTTGAATCAGAAAATATTCAAAAAGCTTAAATTATCTACTCTCATACTTCCACTATAAAGTTCAAATATTTAAAATAGGCTTACCAAGACTTAGGCATGAATGAATTTAAAAATACATTGACTGGGCTTCCCTGGTGGCGCATTGGATGAGAGTCCACCTGTCGATGCAGGGGACACGGGTTCGTGCCCTGGTCCGGGAAGATCCCACATGCCGCGGAGAGGCTGGGCCCGTGAGCCACGGCCGCAGAGCCTGCGCGTCCGGAGCTTGTGCTCCGCAACGGGAGAGGCCACAGCAGTAAGAGGCCCGCGTACAGCAAAAAAAAAAAAAAAAAATTGACAAATAAAAATGGTCAATATCATTAATAATTTATCAATTTAAAAAATCATAAATGATATTACCATTTGTATCTGTCAGATTGGAATATTAAGAATCTTCCTATTACCCAATGGATGGGGGAAAAATCATACTCATACTATTACTGAGAGTATTAATGGATGACACAGTTTAGGAAGGTAGGCAGCAATGAACACCTGAACACATATATTCCTTTATTTAGGAATTTACACTTTTTCTGATCAAAAGTTAGGAATTTATGCTTTTTCTAATCAAAAACAAATGCATAGAGGTAAATAAATAATCTCTGATTTATTTTTCTAATAGCAAAAATTATATATGATATATAGTAACGATGCAGTGTTTGGAGGGTGTAAAATTAAATGTAAAGTGGTCTGTAAGTAAAGATGTAGAAAAATCTTTCAAGATATTTTGTTAATTAAAAACATCTGATTTCAGAATGATATGTAAAATATTTTTACATTTTTACATAATATCCAGATTAAGCAGGAGGATATCAATCATTTCAATCATTTATAAAATACAATTATCCATACTTTGTGTCTGCATAGAAAATTTAGGAAAGAATACACTACAAATCTTTGACAATGTTTGTACTGATTGAGGTTCATGAATTTTTACTTTCCACTCTTTGTCCCATGGTGTACAAATAGTACAAATAGTACTATTTGTACAAATAGTACAAATAGTTTCATAATAGTATTATTATAGTTAATAATGATAAGAAAAGCATGCCACTTGCTGCCATTTAATTCACTGTCGGAGCTGATTTAATTTTCCTTAATTAGTATGCTGAATCTGATCTTATCGTTTGAAACTGAAAAATTATAAATTATAAATGCCATGTTTTTCATCAAGGGAGTAAACATTTTCACTTTTCACTTTCAGAATAATGACTTGCTTTTGCTTTGTTCAGTCATACTTTACTGCTGTTAGGTTGGATTTCACTAAATCCTCCTGTGTTATCTGGGTATTACATAGAATAATAAACATTGCATGTAATTATTTTAGTAATTGAAAGCTCACTAATAATTTCCATTTTTACTCTTTTTTTTTCAAAATCATAATTTTTATCCGTCAGAAGTAATTCGTAATGAGATTTTTTAAAAACCTAAAAAGTAAAAACTAAAACACTCACTCTGGAGGCAATCAGGATGTCCAGAACTAATTGATATTCCAACTACCAAAAACAAAGAGAGGTGGAAGTATTGGGTGATAGTTAATTCTATAGAAAATAAGTCCTGATATCAGTATCCAAAGCCTAAATATGTAAATCCTTAAATTTCAGTTAAGGGTGATGAAGTAATTATTACAATAATAATAAATTTTGTTGTATCAGTTAAAACACTGAACTCAGATAATAGAGGATATACCAAGTACACAGTAACTTTAAAATTAGAACCATGCCTATTATTTTTCAACACAATTAATTTCGAAAGAGAAGATGTATATCCTAAAATAACTCATTGTATGTAAATATATTTTACAATTACTTTTAGTTCTGAAGAGTCATTTTATAGACAATATAATGCATTCCTAAAAATAAGCAAATGGACAAAAATACACATATATATACACTGGAAAATACTACACACACACACATACACATACACACCCTAAATTAGTTTAATTCTTAAGTCTCCAAAGGGAAAAAAAAGCTACCAATAAACCAGGGATTGTTTCCCCAAATTGAGATTTTCCTGTTCAATATCTTTGATTTTTTTATCAAAGATTTTTTATCAGTAAACCTTTGCCAAACCTTTGTTTTACACATTTGAATTAACATCGTAGACCAAAGATACAATAGGGTGACTGCATTCAATTGTTAAATTCAAGCTTTCCCATTCGTCTAATTTTTTTTTTATTATCATCATTTCTGTAGTTCCTTTCACTATGTTCTCTTATTGTGAAATGCAATTTGCTCTCCACAATTTGAAAGCCTCCCACCCAAGTACACAAACTAGCACTCTTTTTATGTTAGACATGATCATTTGAATGGTCTTGTTAGGAATTAGTGGTAACACTAGCAATGAATGTTTATTATTTTTGAGGCAATTATTAAGACAAAAGAGGCACATTTTATTTCCACTGTACAAGAGACCACATCTAACAAGGGCCCTGATTTAGGATCCATGATAGGTCTGGATTGCATCAAAGAATGAAAAAGTCTGAAAATTGTGTGTGTGTGTGTGTGTGTGTGTGTGTGTGTGTGTATGTGTGTTTCTGTGGGAGTCCTAAACTTTCATTGACTTAAGAACAGTGGGGAAACACCTTCCGCAAAGACTTCAGTAACTGGTTAAACAATAACAAATCACTCCTAGTTAGTTTTCTTCTCTCCTGAAAGCTAAAAGAATTGTTGCTAAGCTCCACCCCAAAAGGAAACTACTTGTTTTACAGTATTCAACTACATCAGGTATTGATTTTAGAATAATATTCAATTCAATATTATGTTGCTTAGATTATTTTTAAATTATTGATCTAAAGATCATAATATATGGTATTGTTTAAGCCTTTATAAGAGAGTTAGATGGAAAAAAGAGTATATTATTTTGATGTCCAATTAACAGGGCAAGAGAGACTCTCAGATGAGAAATAGTTGCGACCTAAGAGTTATTTTTTTATTCCTCAATTCCGCTTTACTAACTGAAAATATTGATTAGAAAATAATAAAGTTAGACCTCAGTGCCGCATCCATCTTCTTGTGTTAAGAGGGCAACACTAGCAGAGAGGTTCCTATTAAATATAGGTGTCATTTTTATTCCTTATGCACTTCTTTCTATTCTGCACAGTTTCCTGAGGGATGTGAAAATAAACACACTTAAGAGATTTCACAAGAACTGTATTACTTCAAGATGATATGCTGCAATTTTTTTCCTCCAAAAAAAATCAGATCTTTTATTATTGTATCATTTATTCATATATTGGGCTTTTAATCTGTAATTGTGACTATGTCCAGAACATAAATACCATAATTAGTATGAAAAGCGTTTAAATGGAACAACAACCAATGTTGGTTAAAAGCAATTCCACTGTACAAGAAGCTACATACCACATGTGGCAGAAATAAAAGCAGAAATTTGATTAAACAGCAGTTCAGGACACCTACCACAAAAATAGTGAGGTACAGATTTATGAATTACAGGGCATACAAAATATGTGTTCTTAACTTCTAAGTGTATTGAGACAGAGATTGGGATATTATTTTATTGTTAGTCAATAACTTTATTAAATTATACTCTGAGAATGAAATTTGTATAAAAAGACCCATTTTAGGATGTTTTTGTTTGAAAATCCTTTGTGACCTATTACACATGCATGAAGAGAATATGCATCATCTATTTTTCAGGAATAGGATCAATCTGTTTGTCTATGTGTCAATGAATTCATACACAGACATAAAATCAAAATTTTATCTGTTCAACTCATATTGCCTCACTAAAATTGCAAAGCTTTATCTAACAAATCATTTTATGTGATTTTTTTTTATACTACTGTTCTATTACTTTACTCACTTTCAACTTCTTTATCAGTTTCTGAGACAGATGCGTGAAAATCTCCTGCTGTGATTGTGGATTTGCCAATTTCTCCTTTTAATTATTAGCATTATTTAAAAATATCTCTGGTAGTACCTTTACTAGCATCATAGTGTGTATTGTTCTTTTTGCTGTTATAAACACTTTTTATTTCTATATTTGTGCAAATATTATTTTGAAAAAGGAGGATTAATTTACATTAACTTACCTTTTACTGGGGTGGACAATGAACATTAAAACTGATTACTCTGTAATATTGGGTAGTGACATCTGATATAAGGAGAAATAAAGCTAGGTAAAGAGATAGCGTGTGATGGCAAGCTGCTTTGAGGCGATGCTTTGGAATAGAGTCCTGAGAGTGCGTGATAGATTGTCATGTTGGCTACTGGCAAATAGTGTTCCAGGAAGTAACCACAGGTTCTTCCAGGTCTGGGGAAGGTAGGCTTAAAGGAAAATTTCAGTAATGGAAAGACTACCTGGTTAGAGTGAGCAATGGGAAATGTGGAATAAAATGGTGTTAGAGGAAGAGTTTAAGCCATGCAGAGGATTAAATTTGAGTTTTGATCCATTTGGTACTGAAAGCTACTAGAGTCTGTTAAATCTGCTGAAGCAGATTTCTGTTAGTATTTACTAGGCGTATTTTCTTCCATCTCTTATTTTGATATAGTATAGGTAATTTTGTTTTATGTGTATCTTTTAAAGAGCACCTTGCTGCTTGCTTGTCTGTTTTAACTGAGTTATATTTGACATACAACACTGTAAGTTTAAGATGTAGAACATTGATTTGATACATTTATATTGTGGTATGATTACCATAGTGGCATTAGCTAACACTTGTATTGCTTCATATAATAGTCAGTTTTTCTTGTCTTGAGAACAGTTAAAACCTAATCTCTTAGAAAGTTTAATGTTGATAATATAGGTTGGTTGTCTATAATCACTATACTGTTTATTAAGTGTCTAGGACTTATTTATCTACTGGTTGCAAGTATGTACCCTTAAACAACATCTCTCCCATAACCCCCATGCCCCAACTCCTGGTAACCATCATTTTACTCTCTGCTTTTACAATTTCAGGGTTTTTTAGATGTCACGTATAAGAGATATCATATAGTATTTGTCTTTCTCTGTCTGATTTATCTCACATATCATAATGTCCTCAAGATCCATCTATGTTGTTGCAAATGGAAGAATTTCCTTTTTTCTCATGGCCAAATAGTTTTCCATTGTATAAATATACCACACTCCCATGTTTATTGCAGCATTATTCACAATAGCCAAGATATAGAAATAACCTAAGTGACCATCAATGGATATTGCTTTTATCTAACCTATGATTGTCTATATTTTTATGAGACAGAATAGAATGGTAATCAACAAAATGTTCTCTGGATTCAGTTTTGTGACCTTGGACAAATTTAACTAAATTATCTAGACTGTGGCTTCCTTTTTGTGAAATAATAATTATAGTACTTATATGATGAGTTTGCTTGGAGAAGTAAAAAATTTAATATATGTAAAGCCTTTAGAATAGTGACTAGTTTATGTAAAGTACTTAGCATAAAATTAGCTTTTATAATATTATTAATGATTTATTACATTCACATTTATTGTAGTGATTTTATACACACATTTGCATGCACACATATATGTAATTATTAGTAATATCATACTGTGAGTTATTTTCTTTCTTTGCTTATTTTTTCTTCCAGCTTTAGGTTGGATTAACAGATTTCTTTTAACTACTTTGTTTAATCCATACAGTACAGAAGCTAATTGTATTGTATTTCTGTTTTGTTTGTGGCTATCCAATTAAGAATTTCTCAAAACTCTGCTTTTAGACATAAGGAAAGAAAGCGATGTCTGTTTATGAACTAAAAGCGTACTGAAAATAAGTGAAACATCAATGTCACAGCACTCTGACTACTGGCACTAATATTGAGTATTTAGTATACTCAATTATTGTCTCATTGAACAAATTAAACAACATAGATTTTTAGCTTTAGAATAAATAAGTGCATGAATAAACTATTGCTTCTGGTATAACTTTTGTGACATGGACTACTGAAAATTGTCAGGAAAAAAGATTGGGGAGAAATCACAATAGTAAATGGTCTTTCAGTAACTGGTTTGGCAGGTTGTAGTGCATATCTTACTTATTTGAATGATATTTTGAGAATAAATCACCTCTTTTTGCTTTCTCTGTAAAACAGAAATTAAAATTATGGACCGTATCTATCCAAACCTTTGTCCAAAAGGAGGCAGCCCTACAATACCCATTGAGGAAGGATACCTAGGCCGAAAGAATGTTCTTCTTTGGGGACCGTAAGTGGAACTGATTATTGCTTTTGTTCTCCATAGGATTAACCAATTAGACCACTTTTAAGACCTGTCTTAGTTGATTGGCCTGTGGGATAAAGGAGATTGAACTACACAGTTTCCTTTGGTGCTTGGATCCTCCAAGTAACTCTATTCCAATGACATAAAGTTCTAAATCATCATTATTAATTTTAGTTAGAAACTCCATTTATTAAGGAAAATTGTTCACAAGTTAGAGAAACCAATTGAAACTAGCTTAAGCAAAAGATATTCAAGTTTATTATGGGAATGTAGGGAGAGTGCATGAAACCAGAGGAGGGACAACTCTTGCCATCTTTCATTTCTGCTCCTCTTTCAGCATCTGCTTCATTCTTCTCTGACTCTGTACACTCGCTTTTCTGTTTCTAAATGCACATGATGACAGTACAGTCTTACATCTCTCTTTAAAAGTCAAACACATATTGAAAATTAAATTCTTTAGTCATGTTTCTAAATTCCCAGAGAAATGACCATAGATCAGAAAATATCATTGGACTGATTAAATGGTATAAAACATTATTGTTTTGTGTGTATTGAAAGTGAGTCTTTGGGGAAAAATTCTGGTTGGAGTATATTTAACAAGCAAAGAGATACTTATCTCAGAAACCAAAAATGTACTGAATAGGATCACCACTGTGAAAGAATAACCCTCATTTCTCTATGTACATATGATTCTGGCTATCCTAGTTATGGACTTATTTTCAGGGTCTGATATTTATTAGGTCCTTAAATATTAGTTATTAAGATATGTTTATAAGGTTCAACCACATTCATGTGACTGACCTGGAAAAGATAAATATCTTTAGATGGAAAAAACAACTAAATTTGGGACCGAAGTACACTTCTTAATAGGTCATTGCCTCTAAACATGTGTCAGTATATCTTCAATTACATATGAAATCTTTGTATGGTCAATTCTTTATAAAATAATATACTGTAGTATTATCTAAGCTAATTTTTATTCCTTAAAACAGTTATAGATATTATGGGAAAGAATCAAGACAATTAGATTACAACTGAAAATATTTTTATCTATCATGGCTCTTCTGTTAACTAGAATGAGACTCAAAAATAAGTTGCCAATGACCTCTTAGGACTATAAAAGTTAAAACTTATTTTCCCATGAGTTATTTCTTGCTTATCAACCTATAATATCTCAGTTGCCCTTTTTGGATCATATGCTGTATTGAAAACACTACAGCTACAGTTCAGTAGCTGGACTTCTCCTAGATCTTTGCTGGTGGGTAAACCATAGGTAAGAGTGGCCGACTATTAAACATTAAAACATTAAAGTTTTTTCAGTAAAATCTGTTTGAAAATACCTCCTTTTAACATTTGTCATGTCTACAACTGAAAATTTAGAAGGTGAAGAAGAGAGATTACCCAAGAAGCCATAAATTGTCATACATGTTTAAACCAGTTAAAAGTGAAATTAAGGTACAATACAGAAGAGTAGTTTCTGTATTCTTTCCTTGGCCTAAAGTCTATCATTAGGGCCAATATTTTGATTTATGTATTAACATTTCCTAGTCTAGAGTTATGAAATTAAGTATAGACATAACATATATGTATATAATGTATGTTCTAGTCAATGAATTCCACATTTTGATTTCTATACAATATAAAAGTCAAAAAAAGGTCAGAGATCCACAGATATAAAAGATGAGAAAACTGAAACCCAAAGAAGAAAAGTGTGATTTTTCTAAGGCCACATTAGTAGGAGTGGCAAAACATGATCCCTCACAAGCCTACTGGTTTCCACTTGTACTTTCACTACTTCACACACCCTCACCAGGTAGCCTTCCTGTTACTTGCTTATGGGTGAATTGCAGACTTCTCATCTGTTCTCATTTCACAGTATAAGATCCACTATTTCTACCACGATTGAGTGAGATAGCAGTGTTATGACTCTAGTCATAGTGGTCTGAATATTTTTAGGCTGGAGCAAGTTTTGGTTGAAAACAAATTGATCAGCTCAAACATTTGGTTAAAATGACAATTGGTACATCCCAAGGAATAGCTTACTCTTAGATATTTAGTTTCATTCAAAATTTTCCCTTAATATCAAACATCTAACTTCTAAATTTTCTCCATAGCAATAAATGCACGTAGAAATAATTCATTACGTACTTACATTTGTTTAAAATTAATACAAATGTGGAAACATCCATAAATATTTGCAGTGCCACATCTTGGTTATTATCAATTATGATTTAGGCCTAAGCTTGCTGTGAATTAACAAAATTGCATATAGCTCTATCATTCAAGTCATTTCACTAGGTACTGTGAATGTTGTGCTGTATTATTATGTGAGCATCAAAATGTCTCTTTTTCCTACTCATGAAGTAAATTTATATCCATAAAGAAGCTCACCCCTCAGTAATAAATAAGGCATGCATTCAATGAGTTTATTTCTGAGGAAAAAAAAAACAGTTATTTCCATCACAGTAATACTTTCTAGTAGTTCCTGTGGATGAGGTTGAAAAGCAGGGACACTCAATGTCTTTTAAAAGGAATGGCAGAGGGCATATTTTATAACTAAAAGCACACAAGCCTCTTTTCTCCCAAGTAAAAAGCAGTGTTTTCTAAAGAAGAAATTCCTTTTTTACAAATCACGGGAGCATTCTCATTTTTTCACCTGAAATACCTCTCCAGGTTTTCTTTGTTGTTTTTTGTTTTTTGTTTCGGTACGTGGACCTCTCACTGCTGTGGCCTCTCCCGTTGCGGAGCACAGGCTCCGGACGCGCAGGCTCAGCAGCCATGGCTCACGGGCCCAGCCACTCCGCGGCATGTGGGATCTTCCCGGACTGGGGCACGAACCCGTGTCCCCTGCATCGGCAGGCGGACTCTCAACCACTGTGCCACCAGGGACGCCTCCTCTCCACTTTTTTCATTGAATTTCCATAGTTCTTGGAACGCAAAGAAATGACTTTAAATTATCACTTATTTTACTTTTTATATGAACCCTCTCCATTTTATTGGAAAATGAGTTTATCCTTCAGACATTTCAATAATTTATCTATGTTTTATGACCAGCTGCTTCCAGACATTCTTAAGATTTATCCCAAGTGCTTGTGGTCAGTCAGCAAGGCAGCACATGTTTATGGAGTATCAGGTGCATGGATAATCTAGTGTTGGCATAAGTTTCATACAGAACTTAGATTTTAGGAATTACGTTTAAAAATATTTCCTATGACTTTATATTCTCTTGCCCTTAATTTCTTAGGAAAATAAGAATGTCATTAGAAATGCATATTACCATATATTTAGTGAAATTGATGATAATTATGATGTGAGTAAAAACATCTTTCTTGAAACACTGTTATCTTGGCTGTTTAATATTAACAGTATTCCTGGTGGATTTTACAATTAAGTTGTTATTTGGTGAACATGCATAAGAGACTCAGATGTATAGGAATTATCACTAATTATAAACTAGCTGGTCATGAATGCATATTGACAGATTTCAATTCTTTTTTCAAATTACTATTAACTTTCCAATAAAAAAAAACAGAAGTTTTAAATTCAGTAAAAATTTGTGTAAAAATGTCTCCTTTTAACCTTTATATGTTGGAAAACCAGGTTTTTGTTTTGAAGAAAGAAACCTCATCAAGGCCATGACCCTATTCATACAGTAAGGGCAGTAAAAGGCATTAGAAACACATGCTCATGGATTCCTCTGGCCTCGTTAGTGAGTAAAGGATATGCATGTATAAATCCAATTGGGCCACATCAGCAACACTACATTAAGCAGCATATACAATTTGCACATTTATGGAATGATATGCTTAGCATTTATGAAGACTCATTTCTATTGCCTGAAAAGAAACAATACTAATAGTGTGTGCAATTAAGGGCTCCCAAGAATAATGGAAAAATTGGTGACTTGTAACCACATTTAGTACTATGTGCTGCCTTGAAAGCATAATGAATTCCTCCCTATTGTCTTCACAGAACATCAATGCAGATAAATAATTTATAAAACTGCTAGAATACCACAGGAGATGATGAAGGGATGGTGACCAAGGTAGTCTCTTAAAATGCAGCCTTGCTTCCTTGAACATCTCCCATGCCCCGACTTACTGAAGAATCCTCTTGCTAAGTCAATTCAATTCTAAAAGCATTTATTAATAATCTTCTCTGATAGGTGCTACACAGTAAGTAGGAGTCCTTTATCTTCAGGAATAATAAAGCACACTGAGAAAAAGAAACAATATCTCTATAGAAAATACAGAGTTAAGAAGCAAAATGAGTGGTGAAAAAAATCAAAGAAAAATGCAATAAGAGGAAGGAGAAATTGGGAAATCTTTAGAAATGAGTAGGACCTTGGATAGATTGTAATGTATGGATATAAAAGTGGTGTGGGAGAGAGAGACAGAGAGCAAGACAGAGAGAGAGAGAGTAAACAAGCCAAGCGAGCAGATGGAAAATGACTTAATGCGATGATGAAAGTCAGGTTGTCCTGGCCTTGTCCTCAGGGTGGTTTTAGTTCTTAGTTTAGATGTGTGGCCCCTTTGCAGTAAAAAATAATTGCCCAATTAGACATCATCACTTCAACCAAAGAAGACTCCAGCCAAACCAGAAAACGTAGGAACTCTTGGGTTGGACGGTACCTGGGCCAACCCTCATATCATAGGGAACAATACAAAGACAGGTGTTTTCTTTTATAGCTTAAGGAAAAGAATTCTACAAGAAAGTGTCAGCCTGGAAACAGTGTAAGTTTTCCCAGGTCTACAAACAACATTTTTCACATAACTTCATCACTCAAATACTGCTTTATCCCCTGCAGAGAATACAATTCTAAAATAATATCAGAATTATAAGGATTATTAATGGCTAAACATTTCAACTGCCAATTATTAGAACAAGTGCAAAGGCCGCAACTGGGCATTGTCTTATATAGGGATTGCTTGATGTCACAGCCTTAATTCCTCTTCTGTGACAATTTCCTGTCTTGCCTTTTCTACCACCTCCCTTGTTTCAACTTCAACCACTCTCTGCTCTCATCCTAACCACCTCTTATTATGCTTTCATTTTCTTCTGGTTTATAAGTACTCTCCCTCCTGTTTTTACAGTCTTTCTTATCTAACCATGAATTGATGGTATAATTTGTTAATTACTCTCTTGTGAGCTTTCTCAAGGTCTTCCATCCTCTGTCCTTTTGTGTCTACAATCCTGAATCAATCTAAACATTTAGCTTCCCCATACCTACACAGTGGGTAAGTATGACTGCAAGAAATCACAAAATTGTGTACATTGTTGCAACTACAAATATACATAGTATTAAATTTTAAATGGATCCTCATTATCCTTATTTTTGTCTTAACTTCATTTCCTGTTACCCAAGTTTGCTATAAAAAACTTAATTGCTTTTAAATATCTTACTGTACCTTTAGATTAATTACTTAAAAAAACTGATATCTCCTACAGGATTTAGAACAGTGAAATCATCATGTAGGAGAATCTTCAACTTAATGACTTGTGACCCCATGATTATCTATTAAGTACCTATTTTTACTTCTTTCTTCCCATCTCAGAAATTTTATTGTTTTCCATTTTTTTTCCTGAATTCTATTTGTTGATTTTGGCCTATCAATTATTTTCTATATCTTCAGCATATTTTTCTCTAGAAGCATCTTTCCTTTGGCACATTTATTTATAGATTTATTTCCAATTTCTTTTAGCTACTATATCCTCCATACTAAAAATTAAAATTATTTCCTGAAGTACACATACCAGGATTTGGGAATTGTGGATTTGGGAAATCCACAATTACTCTATGATTTAGCATTCAAAAGGGACCACAGTTGAGATTAAAAGAAAGATGATAGGGGCTTCCCTGGTGACGCAGTGGCTGAGAGTCCACCTGCCGATGCAGGGGACACGGGTTCGTGCCCCGGTCCAGGAAGATCCCACATGCCGCGGAGCGGCTAGGCCCTTGAGCCATGGCCGCTGAGCCTGCGCGTCCGGAGCCTGTGCTCCGCAACGGGAGAGGCCACAACAGTGAGAGGCCCACGTACCGCAAAAAAAAAAAAAAAAAAAAAAAAGATGATATTAACGAGCAAAATCAGAACTGTGTAGGGTAGAATGAGGTGTATGGCCATCAAAATAATGAACTATCTAATTCCACCTTTGTATACAAATGATTGGAGTATGAATGGATGCTTGGTCTGCCTTGGGGGGCAGGGGTAGTTTGTTCAATTATTGCAATTAGTACTAAAATAAATCCACAGTGTTACCACATTTTCAGGTAATTGTCGATTAAATTGAAGAATACATGTAGAGAGACTCATATCAACTGGCACCTAAAGATTCTGTGTACAGTAGGAAAGCTATTTGATTCATAAGAAATTAAAGTCCCATTCATTTTTGAAGAGTTTTAAAATATTCTGTTTTACAGAATTTGAGGAAATACTCTAGGATATTCTATCTGTATACTGGCATATAAAACAATGATTAGAACTGAAGAGTTAACAGCAAATTTTGTTCTTTTTTCTTTCTGGATGGGTAGAAAGCAGGCAGAATATAATACAATTCCTTAATTAGTGTGCATTCCATTTCTGCTTGTTATCAAGTTTGTTTTATCATTAAATTGTCTTACAAATGTATAAGAAGTATTGTTTTACCCTTTATATTTGGATTCCTGGACCTGATTTCAACATGTACGGGTGGAGTCCCCACACATACAATAAGCAATGCTCTGACACCAGCTGGGTGTCTTATAATTTAACACAGTTGTGACAGTATTTACTTGGAGATAGCATCAGATTCCACAGGTTAAGCATTCAGTCTTACAAGACTGCCCCCTGACCCCCACCATTTCAGCTGTTACCTGTGCTTCTGCCCAACTAGCTACAAATCAGAGATTCCCATAAATCCTCTCCTTGGGTTCTATTAATTTGCTAGAATGGCTCACAGAACTCAGAGAAACATTTTACTAACTAGATCACTAGTTTATTATAAGAGGACATAACTCAAGAATAGCCAGATGGAAGAGATGCACAGGGCAAGGTATGGGGAAAGGACGTGGAGCTTCCATGCTCTCTCTGAGTGCCACTCTCCCTAAATCTCCCCTTGTTCACCAACCTGGGAGCTCTCAGACCAGGTCTTTGTGGAGTTTTTGTGGAGGTTTCTTTATATAATGATTGATTAAATCACTGGCTATGGGTAATTGATCCAAACTCCAGCTCTACCCCTGTCCCCAGAGGTCAGGAGGGTGGGACTGAAGACTAAAAGTTCCAATCCTCTAATCACGTGGTTGACTCTTCAGCCAACCAGCCAACAGCCTTAGGTGCTTTCCAAAAGTAACCTCATTAGATAACAAAAGACACGTTTTGCTGTCATCACTTAGGAAATTATAAGGGTTTTAGAATCTCTGCCAGAAACAGAGATGAAGACCAAATATATATTTATTATTATAAATCACAAGGTTGCATCTGTTATACAAAATTTAATTTAGTACTGTTTATATAGGAAATCTAGTTTCTAAGGAAAAACTGCCTCTTATATTAGATTTTTTTAAAAACTGTGTACCTCACAACACTTATTCACAAAATAATTACATTCAAAACAAATGGCAGAAGAAATTATCTATTTTAAAAATTTAGTTTATTTTTTTGTCTCCAATTAATAAATATGGTGTTTTAAAGCAAGAATTTTTATTTTGACATCACACATTAACTTTAAAATAAAAATACATATTTTCACATTAACATATATTTATGTCTTGTAGTTAGCACTGTCAATGGAAATAATGAATCAATCTATAATAGGAATAGAAAAGAGATTTTCTGAGCCAAACTGAGAATATAGCCTGGGAGGCACAGATTCAAGAAGCATTTTAATTGTGTTACACTGGAATACAAAATGAAGGAGTCTTATAAAGGCAAAACCCACAAAATTACATAAACTGTTTTTCAATAGTTAGGTTTGGAGCTGGCAAGAAGTAAGGATCCTGCAGCTATTAGTAGATATTGTTTTAAGAACAGCTGGTGATGTCCTTGAGTCAGTTCAGAAAATTCAAATTCTCAGTAATACAGGAACGTATCTGAAGCCACATCCACAATGGCCACCCAGCTCCATTTTGAATGCCTGAACCACAGTACTACATTCTGATCTATAAATGCTTTGTTTTCTTTAATGGTTAAAGCCGATGTATAATGAATGTTTAATAGGCCATGAAGAAGCTGTTTGGGTTAGCCTAAAATTTAAGTTAAATCATGTATAAGTCAGAATGACTTCCCCATACCTCAATATGGGAAAATGTCTTCCATCTGTACCAAGTTAGATCCACAATATTACCACTTTTCAGGTCGGTGTTAATTAAGTGATTAACTTGAAGAATATATATAGGGTGAAATACATATATATATATGACTATTTGAATTAATATATGTATACATGTGTTAATATTAGAATAATAACATAACAAAATGGGAACATATAAGAATATGTATATATGTATTAATATAAGAATGTATGTAGGGTTACATATATTTATATGTAAATATATATAATTTAAATTTGTCCTAAAAGTAAGGATTAAAGTTGGGGTTTTTTTGGGTTTTTTTTTTTTGTTTTTTTTGCGGTACGCGGGCCTCTCACTGCTGTGGCCTTTCCCGTTGCGGAGCACAGGCTCCGGACACTCAGGCTCAGCAGCCATGGCTCACGGGCCCGGCCGCTCCACGGCACGTGGGATCTTCCCGGACCGGAGCACGAACCCGTGTCCCCTGCATCGGCAGGCAGACTCTCAACCACTGCGCCACCAGGGAAGACCTCCGATATATTATTTTTAAGTAAAGTCCATAATTTATTTATTTATGAGAGGCTTTGACTCAAGATGAAGGTTAAAATGTATGTACATTCTCAAGTGTTAACAATTGAGTGTGAACCTTATATTGTAACTTATATGGTATACAAAGGGATATGGTTTGCTATAATATTTACATAGATATTGCTAATCACATATCAGCAGGTAATAAATTTTGAGTAATTTTTAGTAATGGTATTAGTAATTGAGTAGACATAAATGGAGATAGATCAGATAAATTGTGGTTATGGAACAATTATTAACTTGATCTGTTTGTATTTGGCTCTGATGTTTTTATAACTTCAGAATTTTTTAAAAAGTCATACAACACATTCCCATTGCAATAGTTGAGATGCAATTATGTAGCATAATATATTCCAGATTGCATTCCTCAGAAAATATGTAGATAGGTGTTATGGGTTAGATTATGCACCCCACCCCCCAAATATATGCTGAAGTCCTAATCCTCGATACCTCAGAATGTGACCATGTTTCCAAACTTTATTACTTTATCAAAGTAATCTAGCTGAAATGAGGGCATTATGCTAGGCCATAATCCAGTATGACCAAAAGGGGTATTTTGAACATGTGAAGGTGGAGACAGAGATTAGAATTATGCTGCCACAAACTAAGGAATGTCTGGGGCTAATAAAAGCTGGAAGAGGCTAGAAAATATCTTTTTTCTATAGGTTTCAGAGGAAGCATGTCCCTGCCAATACCTTGATTTCAGATTTGTAGTCTATAGAACTGTAAGATAATAAATTTCTATTGCTCTAAGACATCCAGTTATGGTACTTTGCTACGGCAGCCCTAGGAAACTAATACAATAGATACTGAGGTGAGAAAATAATTTCATGGTCAAAACAAAGTGAGAAACGTGCTTTTACAAACAACTAGACAGAATTTAAGAATATCTCAGTGACTTCACTGTATCAACCCTTATTTTGATGATCCTGGAGTGAAACTATTTAATAAAATATTTCTAAAAGTATTTGTTAATGATATAGAACTTTTTCCGCATTGGTCATGTCACATAACTACTGCTCTATGGAACAGAATTTGTGGAAAGCAAACATATAGTGTTTACATTTAAATAATCACTATAATACTTAGAAAACTCAAAGAACATCATTTTCCCTCAGGTTGAATCAGTGAACCTTTTGTGCTTCATTCTTTAGCCTTAATATATGTTTCCATTAGAAGTTCTCTGAACGCCAGTTGTGCACTTGAGAGTAAATCTCAGCCTGAGAAATTTTTGTTGGAAGTGGAGTTTACAAAACCAGATGCTCAGTTTGGCAAGAACATCTGTAAGAATATAATACCACATTAGTTTCAAGAATCCACCTGCCAGGTAAACATAAAGCAACACCAAATGTAACAATTCAGATATTCGTTTGGGCAAGATTCCTACTGAACATGTTCTCCTTGAATTTTTCATGGAATAAGCAAAATGGCCAAAATTATATATTTTAAACACTGATAATTAGAAGAAAAATCCCCTAAGACAGTTATATAATTATGACCTCAAAATTTGTTGAAATATAATGGGTATTATTAGACATTCATATTTATGCAGATACCCTATGTTTATTTTGTCCTTCTTTTTTTTTTTTTTTTTTTTTGCGGTACGCGGGCCTCTCACCGCTGTGGCCTCTCCCGCCGCGGAGCACAGGCTCCGGACGCGCAGGCCCAGCGGCTATGGCTCACGGGCCCAGCCGCTCCGGGGCACAAACCTGCGTCCCCTGCATCGGCAGGCGGACTCTCAACCACTGCACCACCAGGGAAGCCCATATTTTGTCCTTTTAATTACTTGCTGTGTCAGAGAATATTACTTCTTTATCAAACCCATTTCCTCTGCTAACTGGCCATTTCCTCTTCTAATGTGGCCATCAGACTGAATGCTAGCCCATGGAATGTGAATAAAAGCGTTGTAAACCAATTCAAGGTTTAGTCCTTTAAAATGTACCCAGAATGTTCCCAGAATGAGTGCAGTTCCCCAGATAATCTTGGAAAATGCATGTGAAAATGGTTGATTCACACTATAGAAGGAGTCAGAATCCTTAAATCGTCGTTTGGAGAAGAATTACTGACTTTGAACATATTTATCAAACTTAAGCAAAGTTTAGTTACTGACAGTTCAGGTATATCTGTTATAGTAGCTGGTATTACCTTAACGAAAACCCCTGTCATTTTTTGTGTGTGACATACTGAGATCTATTTACAATTTTGATATTTGTTTCTAAATTCAAAGTTTTTTTCAATTAATTCAGTAACTTTTTTTAACTTTTTTTTTTTTTTTTTTAAACTTTTGGCCACACTGCACGGCATTGAGATATTAGTTCCCTGACCAGGGAACCCACACCTCCTGCAGTGAAGCATGGAGTCTTAACCACTGACTGCCAGGGAAGTCCCAATTCAGTGATATTTATTGAGCACTTACAATGTACCAGATAAATCCTTGCAGATAAAGGAATTTTAAAAAAATGAAAAACAGACAACCAAAGTATTCCTGAAGTTTCCATTCACTGGAGGTAAGCAAGGCTGCTGTGGAGATAGAGCAGGTAAATAAATATATAACTACATAGTAAATCAGTACTATATAAAATATAGTAAAATAATAAAATAGGGTACCATGGTAGCAACAAGGTTGGAAGGAACTATAACTGTTTTAAACAGATTGGTCATGGAAATCTAATTAAAAATATGGGAGAGAGAGGAAACTGTTTGGATATCTGGAGAAAACATTTTATAAGATATTAAATACCAGGGGCAAAATTCCTAAGGAGAAGGCAAACCTGATGTTCAGGATAAGCAAAGATAGACATAGATATGAAACAGAGTAAGTGACAGGGCTTGTAATTAAGAAGCGACAGGAAAGCAATAAGGACAAGACATCCCAGGAACCTATAGGCCATTTTAAGTTAAGGACAATGGCTTTTACTCTAAGGAAAATGGGAAACCATTAGAATGTTTTGAGAAAGAAACTTCATGTATATCTAATATTTTACAATATTACTCTGGCAGCTTTGTAGAAACTAGGCCAAAAAGATAAGAGTATAAGAAAGGAGGCAAGTTATATGAATCTAATGAAATATTCAAGCAGAAGATGATCATGGTCATCATGGTCTTAACAGTAATTTAATGGTCCAATTCTGGATGTATTTGAAGGTAGAGATAATGGGATTTTCTAATAGTCTAGATATGGTGTATAATAGAAAAAGAAAGAGCCAAATATGACTCCAGAAAGTGGCCTGGGTAACTGGCAGAATACAGTTGCCATTTAGTATGTGGATCAAACTGAGGGAAAATCAAGTCTGATAGGGGAGGATTGGGAGTATCATTTTGGACCTGTTAGTTTTGTGTCATCTATAAGACATTCAAGTGATATAGCAGAAGGCATTTGGAATTATGAAATTAGTGTTCAGGGGAGAAGTTGGGGATAGAGATTTACATTTGCAAGACAGTTCATAGAGGTATTTAAAAACATGAGATCGAGGTGTAAGCAGTAAGTTAAGTGCAAAATCAGATTACTATGTAACAGCATACCTGGCATATTTGACACCCAGAGTGTATAATTTTATTTTAAGACTTTAATTTTTCAAAGAGATTTTGGTTTACAACAAAAATGAGAAGATGGTACAGAGATTTTCCTTAACCCCCACACATGCATAGCCTCCCCCAGTATCAGTATCACTTACCAGAATGGTACAGTTGTTACAATCGATGAACCTACATTGACATATCACCCATAGTCCATGGTTCACCTGATTATGAGGTTGGTTAGGGTTGATTTTGTACATTATATGGGTTTGGAAAAATGTATAATGTCATATATCCATCATTAATATCATACAGAGTATTTTCACTGACCTAAAATTTGTGCTGTGCCTCTTCATCTCTCCCCCATGCACCCCCCCCCCCGGCAACCAATGACCTTTTTATTGCCTCCATAGTTTGCCTTTTCCAGAATGTTATATAGCTGGAATCAAAATATGTAGCCTTCACAGATTAGCTTCTTTCACTTAATAGTATTTATTTAAGGTTCCTCCATGTCTTTTTGTGACTTGATAACTCATTTCTTGTTAGCACTGAATAATATCCCATTGTCTGGATATGCCACAGTTTATTTAACCATTCACTTACTAAAGGGCATCTTGGTTGCTTCCAGGGTTTGGCAATTATGAATAAAGCTGCTATACATATCTGTGTTCAGGTTTTTGTATAGACTTAAGTTTGCAAATCCATTGGCTAAATACCAAGGGGTGTGATTTGCTGAATCATTTGATAAAAATATGTTTAGTTTTGTAACAAATCGTCAAACTGTCTTCTCAAGTAGCTGTAACACTTTGCATTCCCACCAGCAATGAATGAGAGTTCCTTTTGCCCTACATCCATACCACCATTTGATGTTGTCAGTGTTCTGGGTTCTGGCCGTTCCAGTAGGTGTGTAGTGGTACTTCACTGTTGTTGTAATTTACATTTCCATGGTGACGTATGATGTGGGCCATCTCTTCATATGCTTGATAGCCATCTGTACATCTTTTTTGATGAGGTGTTTGTTAAAGGTCTTTGGCCCATTTTTAAATGGAGTTGTTTGTTTCAATATTATGAGTTTTTTAGTTCTTTGTATATTTTCTATAGTAGTCCTTGATCAGAAGTGTATTTTGCAAATATTTTCTCTCAGTCTGTGGCTCATCTTCGACTTCTCTTGACATGGTCTTTGACATAGCAGAAGTTTTTAACTTTACTGAAGCCCAGCTTATCAATTTCTTTCATGGACTGTGCCTTTGGTTTTATATCTAAGAAGCTATCACCATACCCATGGTCATGTTGATTTTTCTCATATGTTGTTTTCTAGAAGTTTCATGGTTTTGCATTTTACATTTATGTCTAAGATCCATTTTGAGTTAATTTTTGTGAAGGGTGTTAGGTCTGTTTCTAGAGTCATGTTTCGCAAGTAGATGTACCATTGTTCCAGCATCATTTGTTGAAGAGACTGTCTTTGCTCCATTGCATTGCTTTTGGTCCTTTGCCAAATATCAAATTGACTATATTTATGGGAGTCTACTTCTGAGTTCTGTATATTGTTCCATTGATCTGTTTGTCTTTTCTCAGTGTTAACACACTGTCTTGATTATTGTAGCTTTATAGTAATTTTTTAAGACAGGTAATATCAGTCCACCAACTTTATTCTTTTCCTCAATATCATGTTGGCTATTCTTGGGTCTTTTGTCTCTCCATGTAAACTATAGCATAAGTTTGTCCATATCCATAAAAAAACTTGTTGGAATTTTGATTGGGATTGCATAGAAACTGTAGATCAAGTTAAGAATTGACATCTTGACAATATTGAGTCTTCCTATTAATGAACATGGAATAGCTCTTTATTATTTTTTATTTGATTTTGTACATCAGAATTTTGTAGTTTTCCTCATATAGCTCTTGCACATAGTTTGTTAGATATATACCTAATTATTTCATTTTGGAGGATACTAATATAAATGGTATTGTGTTTTAAATTTCAAATTCCACTTGTTCAATGTTGGTATATAGGAAAAAAATTGACTTTCGTACACTAACCTTGTATTCTGTAACCTTGGTGTAATCACTTATTAGTCCCAAGAGTCATAGAGGAACCCATACAATATTTTTAAATTTATCTCTAGGAGTTTGACCAGGTTCCCATGGTAAATATCAAAGGAAAATCTCCTTGGGCTTCCAGCAGAGAGAGGGAAAGGAACCATTTTGAAATAATCCAGAGCACCTTGTCCTTCTTAACAAGGTCTGCCCTCAGAGGGAACTACTTAACCAGAGCCTAACCTGCTGTAGCAAAGCCTAACTGACTTGGGCTAGAAAAGAAGATTTCAAATCAAGAATCCAAGTCTCCACCATAGGAAATTAGAAAAAAGAGGAGCAAATTAAACCCAATGTAAGCAATAAATAAATACATAAAAATTAGAGCAGAAATCAATGAAATTTGAAACAGAAAATTAATAGAGAAAATCAACAAAATCAAAAGCTAATTCTCTGGAAACTTCAATAAAATCAATAACATACTAGGCAGGCTAACTAAGAAAAAAAGACAGGGAACACAAATAACTTATATGAGAAATTAAAGAGAGGACATCATTACAGATCCCATGGAAATTAAAAAGATAATCAGGAATACTATGAACAACTTCCTGCTCCAAAATTTGCTAACCTAAATGTAATGGACCAGTTCCTTGAAAGACACATGCTACCAAAACTCACCCCAGAATTAGAGAATCTGAATAGGCCTATATGTATTTTAATAAATTAATAATTAATACTTTCCAAAAGAAAAAAAAACAAAGCCAAATAAGTTCACTGTTGAATTCTAACCAAACATTTAAAAAAGAAGTTATATCAATTCTCTACAATCTCTGTCAGAGGATAAAAGCAGAGAGAATACTTTCTAACTCATTCTATACAGCTACCAGTACACTAAAACCAAACCAGACAAAGGTACTACAAGAAAACTGCAGACTAGTATCCTTCATGAATATAAATGTAAAACTCCTCAGCAAGAAATTAATAAATGGAATCCAAAAACGTATGACAAGAATTATGCACCATGAACCAGTGGGACTTATCTCAGGTATGTAAGGTTGGTTCAACATTCAAAAGTCAATTAATGGGAGGTGCCCAGTGCAGCCATCTTGAATTGAGGTGCCCCAAGCAGCTCTTCAACACAGGATCCATGGAGTTGGGGTGTCAATGTGGTGGTTCTGCACTGTGAACTCTTGTCTGACGTGTTAGGTATAAGGCCTCTGCACATGGTTCCCTAGAGGTACCCAGTGTTCTGCCTATGCCTCTGAATGGTTTCAAGCTCAGCATTGCATCTCCTCATTCAGTTGTCTCACTATCCCCTTTGGTGTTCACGTGCACTTCTGGGTTCTTTGGAGACACCTCATAGCTGCCGTATGGATGACAGGCTCTTGGTGCTCCAGCCAGGCATCAGGCTTGTGCCTCTGGGGTGGAAGAGCCAAGTTCAGGACATTGGTCCACAAGAGAACTCCCGCTCCACATAATATGAAATGGTGAAAGCTCTGCCAGAGATCTGCATCTCAACGCTGAGACCCAGCTCCCCTCAATGACCAGCAAGCTACAATGCTGGACACCCTATGCCAAACAACTAGCAAGACAGGAACACAACCCGACCCATTAGCAGAGAGGCTGCCTAAGATCATAATAAGGTTGCAGACACCCCAAAACACACCACCAGACGTGGACCTGCCCACCAGAAAGACAAGACCCAGTCTCATGCACCAGAGCACAGGCACTAGTCCCCTCCACCAGGAAGCCAACACAACCCACTGAACCAAACTTAGCCAATGGGAACAGACACCACAAACAATGGAAACAATGAATCTGCAGCCTGCGAAAAGGAGACCCCAAACACAGTAAGTTAAGAAAAATGAGAAGACAGAGACAGCAGATGAAGGAGCAAGGCAAAAACCCACCACACCTAACAAATGAAGAGGAAAAAGGCAGTCTACCTGAAAAAGAATTCAGAATAATGATAGTAAAGATGATCCAAAACCTTGGAAATAGAATGGAGAAAGTACAAGAAACGTTTAACAAGGACCTAGAAGAACTAAAGAGCAAACAAACAGTGATGAACAACACAATAAATGAAATTAAACATTCTTTAGAAGGGATCAAGTAGAATAACTGAGTCAGAAGAACGGATAAGTGACCTGGAAGATAAAATAGTGGAAATAACTACTGCAGAGCAGAATAAAGAAAAAAGAATAAAAAGAATTGAGGACAGTCTCAGAGACCTCTGGGACAACATTAAACACACCAACATTCGAATTATAAGGGTCCCAGAAGAAGAAGAGAAAAAGAAAGGGACTGAGAAAACATTCGAAGAGATTATAGTTGAAAACTTGCCTAATATGTGAAAGGAAATAGTCAATCAAGTCCAGGAAGCACAGAGAGTCCCATACAGGATAAATCCAAGGAGAAACACACCAAGACACATATTAATCAAACTATCAAAAAATAGATAGAGGGCTTCCCTGGTGGCGCAGTGCTTGAGGGTCTGCCTGCCAATGCAGGGGACACGGGTTCGTGCCCCAGTCCGGGAAGATACCACATGCTGCAGAGCGGCTGGGCCCACGAACCATGGCTGCTGAGCCTGCGTGTCCAGAGCCTGTGCTCCACAATGGGAGAGGCCACAACAGTGAGAGGCCTGCATATCAAAAAAAAAAACAAAAAAAAAAATAGATACAAAGGAAAAATATTAAAAGCAGCAAGGGGAAAACAGAAAGTAACATACAAGGGAATCCCCATAAGGTTAATAGCTGATTTTTCAGCAGAAACTCTGCAACCCAGAAGGGAGTGGCAGGACATATATAAAGTGATGAAAGGGAAAAACCTACAACCAAAATTACTCTACCCAGCAAGGATCTCATTCAGATTTGATGGGGAAATTAAAAGCTTTACAAACAAGCAAAAGCTAAGAGAATTTAGCACCACCATACCAGCTTTACAACAAATGCTAAAGGAACTTCTCTAGGTAGGAAACACAAGAGAAGGAAAAGACCTACGAAAGCAAACCCAAAACAATTAAGAAAATGGTATGAAGAACATACATATTGATAATTACCTTAAATGTAAATGGATTAAGTGCTCAAACCAAAAGACATAGACTGGCTGAATGGATACAAAAACAAGACCCATATATATGCTGTCTACAAGAGACCCACTTCAGACCTAGGGACACATACAGACAGAAAGTGAGGGGATGGAAAAAGATATTACATGCAAATGGAAATCAAAATGAAGCTGGAGTAGCAATTCTCATATCAGACAAAATAGACTTTAAAACAAAGACTATTACAAGAGACAAAGAAAGACACTACATAATGATCAAGGGAGCAATCCAAGAAGAAGATATAACAATTGTAAATATTTCTGCACCCAACATAGGAGCACCTCAATACATAAGGCAAATACTAACAGCCATAAAAGGGGAAATTGACAGTAATACAACCATAGTAAGGGACTTTAACACCCAACTTTCACGACTGGACAGATGATCCAAAATGAAAATAAATAAGGAAACAGAAGCTTTAAATGATATATTAAACAAGATGGACTTAATTGATATTTATAGGACATTCCATCCAAAAACAACAGAATATACTTTCTTCTCAAGTGCTTATGGAACATTCTTCAGGATAGATCATATCTTGGGTCACAAATCAAACCTTGGTAAATTTAAGAAAATTGAAACCATATCAAGTATCTTTTCTGACCACAATGCTGTGAGCTAGATATCAATTACAGGAAAAATATCTGTAAAAAATACAAACATATGGAGGCTAAACAGTACACTACTTAATAACCAAAAGACCACTGAAGAAATCAAAGAGGAAATCAAAATATACCTAGAAACAAATGACAATGAAAACACAACGACCCAAAACCTATGGGACGCAGCAAAAGCAGTTCAAAGAGGGAAGTTTATAGCAATACAATCCTACATTAAGAAACAAGAAACATCTCAAATAAACAGCCTAACATTACACCTAAAGTAATTAGAGAAAGAGGAACAAAAAACCCCCAAAGTTAGCAGAAGGAAAGAAATCATAAAGATCAGATCTGAAATAAATGAAAAAGAAATGAAGGAAATGATAGCAAAGATCAATAAAACTAAAAGCTGGTTCTTTGAGAAGATAAACAAATTTGATAAACCATTAGCCAGACTCATCAAGAAAAAAAAGGAGAAGACTCACATCAATAGAATTATAAATGAAAAAGGATGAGTAACAACTGACACTGCAGAAATACAAAGGATCATGAGAGATTACTACAAGCAACTCTATGCCAATAAAATGGACAACCTGGAAGAAATGGACAAATTCTTAGAAATGCACAACCTGCCAAGACTGAACCAGGAAGAAACAGAAAATATGAACAGACCAATCACAAGCACTGAAATTGAAACTCTGATTTAAAATCTTCCAACAAACAAAAACACAGGTCCAGATGGCTTCACAGGCGAATTCTATCAAACATTTAGAGAAGAGCTAACACCTATCCTTCTCAAACTCTTCCAAAATATAGCAGAGGGAGGAACACTCCCAAACTCATTCTATGAGGCCACCATCACCCTGATACCAAACCCAGACAAAGATGTCACAGAAAAACAAAACTACAGACAAATATCACTGATGAACATAGATGCAAAAATCCTCAACAAAATACTAGCAAACAGAATCCAACAGCACATTAAATGGATCATACCATGATCAAGTGGGTTTATCGCAGGAATGCAAGGATTTTTCAATACACGCAAATCAATCAATGTGACACACCATATTATCAAATTGAAGAATAAAAACCATATGATCATCTCAATAGATGCAGAAAAAGCTTTGGACAAAATTCAACACCCATTTATGAAAAAAACTCTCCAGAAAGTAGGCATAGAAGTAACTTACCTCA
The DNA here is from genome assembly GCF_008692025.1 of Phocoena sinus. Classification (NCBI taxonomy): domain Eukaryota; kingdom Metazoa; phylum Chordata; class Mammalia; order Artiodactyla; family Phocoenidae; genus Phocoena; species Phocoena sinus. The sequence continues at coordinate 94,508,906 of NC_045763.1, forward strand.
ACATAATAAAGGCCATATATGACCAACCCACAGCCAACATAGTCCTCAATGGTGAAAAATTGAAACCATTTCCTCTAAGATCAGGAACAAGACAAGGTTGCCCACTCACACCACTGTTATTCACATACTTTTGGAAGTTTTAGCCACAGCAATCAGAGAAGAGAAAGAAATAAAAGCAATACAAATCAGAAAAGAAGAAGTATAGCTGTCACTATTTGCAGATGACATGATACTATACCTAGAGAACCCTAAAGATGCTACCAGAAAACTACTAGAGCTAATCAATGAATTTGGCCAAGTAGCATGATTCAAAATAAATGCACAGAAATCTTTTGCATTCCTATACTCTAATGATGAAAAATCTGAAAGTGAAATTAAGATAACACTCCCATTTACCACTGCAACACAAAGAATAAAATATCTAGGAATAAATCTACCTGAGGAGACAAAATCCTATATGCATAAAATTATAAAACACTGATGAAAGAAATTAAAGATGATACAAATAGCTGGAAAAATATACCATGTTCTTGGATTGGAAGAATCAAGATTGTGAAAATGACTATACTGCCCAAAGCAATCTACAGATTCAATGCAATCCCTATCAAATTACCAATGGCATTTTTCACAAAACTAGAACAAAAAATTTCACAGTTTGTATGGAAACATAAAAGACGCCAAATAGCCAAAGCAATCTTGAGAAAGAAAAACGGAGCTGGAGGAATCAGGCTCCCGGACTTCAGACTATACTACAAACCTACAGTAATCAAGACAGTATGGTCCTGGCACAAAAACAGAAATACAGATGAATGGAACAGGATAGAAAGCCCAGAGATAAACCCATGCACATATCGTCACCTTATCTTTGATAAAGGAGGCAAGAGTATAAAATGGAGAAAAGACAGCCTCTTTAATAAGTGTTGCTGGGAAAACTGGACAGCTACATGTAAAAGAATGAAATTAGAACACTCCCTAACTCCATACACAAAAATAAACTCAAAATGGATTAAAGACCTAAATGTAAGGCCAGACACTATCAAACTCTTAGAGGAAAACATAGTCAGAACACTCTATGACATAAATCATAGCAAGATCCTTTTTGACCCAGCTTCTAAAGAAATGGTAATAAAAACAAACATAAAAAATGGGACCTAATGAAACTTAAAAGCTTTTGCACAGCAAAGGAAATCATAAACAAGATGAAAAGACAACCCTCAGCATGCGAGAAAATTTTTGCAAATTAAAGCAACTGACAAAGCATTAATCTCCAAAATTTACAAGCAGCTCATGCAGCTCAATATCAAAAATACAAATAACCCAATCCAAAAATGTGCAGAAGGTCTAAATAGACATTTCTCTAAGAACATATACAGATTGCCAACAAACACATGAAATAATGCTCAACATCATTAATCATTAGAGAAATGCAAATCAATACTACAATGCAATATCATCTCACATTGGTCAGAATGGCCATCATCAAAAAATCTACAAACAGGGCTTCCCTGGTGGCGCAGTGGTTGAGAGTCCGCCTGCCGATGCAGAGGATACAGGTTCGTGCCCCAGTCCGGGAGGATCCCACATGCCGCAGAGCAGCTGAGCCCGTAAGCCATGGCCTCTGAGCCTGCACGTCCGGAGCCTATGCTCTGCAATGGGAGAGGCCACAGCAGTGAGAGGCCCGCGTACCACAAAAAAAAAAGAAATCTACAAACAATAAATTCTGGAGAGGGTATGGAGAAAAGGGAAACCTCATACACTGTTGGTGGGAATGTAAATTGATACAGCCACTATGGAGAACAGTATGGAGGTTCCTTAAAAAACTAAAAATAGATCTACCATACGACCCAGCAATCCCACTACTGGGCGTATACCCTGAGAAAAGCATATTTCAAAAAGAGTCATGTACCACATTATTCATTGCAGCTGTATTTGCAGTAGCCAGGACATGGAAGCAACCTAAGTGTCCATCGACAGATGAATGGATAAAAAAGATTTGGCACATATATACAATGGAATATTACTCAGCCATAAAAAGAAACGAAATTGAGTTATTTGTTGTGAGGTGGATGGACCTAGAGTGTGTCATGCAGAGTGAAGTATGTCAGAAAGAGAAAAACAATACTGTATGCTAACACACATATATGGAATCTAAAGAAAAAAAAAAGTCATGAAGAACCTAGGGGCAAGACGGGAATAAAGACACAGACCTACTAGAGAATGGACTTGAGGACATGGGGACGGGGATGGGTGAGCTGGGACAAAGTGAGAGTGGTAGTGTATATATGGACATATATACATTATCCAATGTAAAATCGATAGCTAGTGGGAAGCAGTCACATAGCACCGGGTGATCAGCTCGGTGCTTTGTGACCACAAGGGTGCGATAGGGAGGGTGGGAGGAGGGAGACACAAGAGGGAGGAGATTTGGGGGTATATGTATATGTATAACTGATTTACTTTGTTATAAAACAGGAACTAACACACCATTGTAAAGCAATTATACTCCAATAAAAATGTTTTTTTTAAAGTCAATTAATGTAATCCATTATATCAATAGGCTCAAAGGGAAAAAATCTTACGGTCATATCATAAGTGAATAAGAAGCATTTGATAAAATCCAACACCCATTCATGATAAAAATCCAGGAAACTAGGAATAGAGGACAACTTTCTTAACTTGGTAAAGACCATCTACAAGATACCTACATTATACCTACAAGTGAACATGAAACTTGATGAAAAACCTGAAACTTTCCCACTAAGATCAGGTACAAGGCAAGGACGTCCCCTCTCACCATTCCTTTTCAACATCATACTGAGAGTTTTGGTAATGCAGTAAGGCAAGAAAATGACATAAAGGGCATATGCAAATCAGGAAGGAAGACATAAAACTGTCTTTGTATGCAGATGACATGACATGTCCTCCAGGGAGAGGACAGCCGTCTATAAGCCAACGAGAGAGGCCTGGAACAGATCTTTCCCTCAAAGCCCTCTGAAAGAGCCAACCCTGCTGACATTTGATTTTGAACTTCTAGAGATAATAAATTTTTGTTGTTTGAGTAGTCAGTTTCAATAAAAAGTAGAACATAAAAATAATTTTATACTACAACTAATGAAATGAATTCATAATTTTAATAACATTTTTTGAAAAACGGAAGACATATTGGTCTGTCACAGTAATTCATAATAATACTGCAGTTTTCTTAATTCATTTTTATTTTAAAAACAAATAATTAAAGTAAGACTAAATTCCAGTTAATTCCAATTTTAAAGATATTATTCAAATTCAGTAGACTATTTCCCTTATTACCCAAAGATCACATAGAGCAAACAAAAACATTACACAATGAAGTTTCCTAGCTATCTCATTGTTTTAAATTCTATGCACAAATTAAAAATCCCAGTGTAATATAGAATAATAGAATTGAAGTAATTCATGGCCTTTTTCCTCACCTTTACAGTCACTGGTGCATCACTCCTATTTGAATCTATTGTTTAAAGGCAGGGTCCACATGGGTTGGAGATACACACCACACTGGAAAAGAGCTCAAACAATTCTGAATCATCACAAGCTCATTCTGAGAAGGAAGGCTTGTAACTTAGTCTGTGTGAGTGAAAGACAGAAAAGGTGCTAACTTGAAGATTAAATATAAATTATTAAAATTCTACAGGAACTATAGCAATTCTTAAACATAGACATAACAAAATGCCTTTTTTTTCAGTAAGGAGTGTTGCTCGTGAATTATGACAGTAAAAACAGAACATTTTAGTAAGTTGTGTTATTATTTTTAACTTCTCTATGGACTAAGCATAATCTTTCTCACTGCACCTAGGCAAATACATCCCTCTTGGAAACTAGAGATGTGGTGTTATAAAAGTCAAATGAAAAGACTTTTTTAATGAGGAGGTAATAATCAACTGAGTTAAATTCCGCTGATGGTTAATTATAATAAACACGGAGCTGAGCACTGAGAATTAGCCTCTGTAATTGCCAAAATGGAGGTCACGGGTGACCTTGACTAGAGCAGTTCAGTGGTGTGGGGAAAACATTGACCAGAGAAGGTTCTAGGGAGTATGAAGAAAAGGAATTGAATTTGTGAGCACAGACAACTACTGAGGGGTTCTTGCTCTAAGGGAGAGAAAAGAAATGAATTAACAGCAGGAGAGGATATACAATGGAAAAATACTAATAGAGATAGAAGGGATAGCATATTTCCATGCTCAGGGGAAATCATTCAGCAAGAGGGGTAAAAAAGAGAGGAGTGAAGATTATAGGAGATGATAGAGAAATAGAGAAAAAGAGAGTAAAATTATTGATCAAATAGATCAAGTGATGGATTTTTAGGCCAATTGGATGGGTTAGCAGAGTTGGATTTAACTCATGGGCTTTTGCCAATAGAGGTAATTGGATAAAGGATGCAAGGGGTTTCAGGTTGTGGTCTTGAAAAGACAGAACAGAGGACATAAGGCAGTGAGAGACAGTAAAAAAGTGGTAAAATCCATGAATAAATAAATAGTATATAACATTACCCTTGTTTAAATATTTTTATATAATTGAAGAGTTAAGGAGTGGAGGTAAATCTCTCTAAAACTTAGAGGGCATATTATTTATATGGAAATAAAAATATGTTGGTCTTTTCTCTAATAAACTTTTAGTGTAGAAAAAACTTAAGCATTAAAATTATGAAACGAGGCCCACTTTAAGGAGAAAAAGTTATAAAAATTATTCTCTTCTTTAGGAAACATTAAATAACAAATCACTATTAGTACATTTATTTAAATAATTAATAAGTGCCTACTGCATTTTGCTATGCATTGCAAACAAAAAGACAATTCAGTTAATTATAGCATTTAAAGAAGGATTCCTGGAGAAGTTGAAGTGTGGTCTAGCAGAGGGGCAAAGATGGATGAGAATTTTGCAGGCAGAGCAGCATGGGTGAAGTCACGGAAGGTGTGAAAAGCATGGAATGGATGCGAACAACTTCACGGTGTGAATGGAGGGAAGGACATTCGCAGGTGAACAATAGGACAAGAAGCTGGCTGGAGAGTGATAAGCCTCAGTAGCCAGTTGCACAAATAAGAAAATCCAGTTTGCATCTTGAGATTATAGATGATATGTATATATTTCTTACCTACTGTAAAATGGACCAGTGAACACCAGAAAGATAGGAAAACCTTACTTCTGAAGTAAGAGTAATCATCTCCATTTAGTAGACAAAAGGGAAAAAAAAACTAACAAATATCGTAACATATACTATTTGTTCTAAAGTTATAACAGATTACCACATTCCCTAAATGAGGAGGCCACAGACTTAATTCTTAGAAATTGTAAGACTTATGAATTTGTTGCTAGGTAGTCCTAAAATAACCTTCAGATTCCCTGCTTCCACTGATGAAAGGTCAGAGTCTGTCAGCATGTTCTCCATCGGGCTGAGGAAGGCAGAATTGAAACATACCTAATATGCTGCAAATAAAGGCAGTGTCCTGATTTTACCCGCTGTCAGCCAAAGTCCTTCAGTAGGTTGGTGTTTGTCTTCTCTTGGGAAATCACCAGAATGCAGCTGCCTTCATTAATGTTCCTTTCTTGCTCCTCTTTCCTACTGCCATGGCTTAGTGACAGGCCTCCTAAAAGATGGTAATGTAACAGGACTGTTACAGAATTAGAGTCCGTGCTGTTTCAGTGAAGCAATGTATTCAGTTAGATGTCCTGCCTGCTGCAGTAAAATAACTTGGAAACAAAACACTAACGGTATAGGAAACAATCTCAAAATTGATAGGCCAAAAAGCCAAGGTCTTAAACTTTGCTAATGTAATATTTTTTCATAAAAATAGAAGAATATGGAAATATTGTAATATTTCTTAATAACCCAAGAGATGATGAATCTTATATTTTTTCTTAATAAAAGATTACAGTGTTATTTTTTATTTTAAAAAGATACTGTTTTTCAAAATATGATAGTCACTTATTAAATGTACTAGGTATAATGGAAAAGAAAAATGTGTAATGGCTTTTGAGAACTAGCTCTTATTAGAAGGTTATAAATTCAATGAATGATAATCTGGAATGCTTGAATTCCTCCTGAAGACTAATTTTCATTAGACTTATGCCTCTACCATAAATAATGCTCATTAGGTATTTAAAAAGAAAGAAAAAAGAAAAGTCAAGACACTTTAGAACCAATTCTATTGTACTTAGATTTGTTTTGTTTCAATTTTTTATGGAAGTTCTGAGAGACAATTTCTGATCATTTGTCCTCATTCATGTATCAGAAACCAAAATCCTGAGAATGACTATTAAAAGGTCTCATCCTGAGAATGACTATTAAAAGGTCTCTCAGTCTGAAACTATTTCATAGGTAAAGGAGGAATATGTGAAAGTCAAGACAATGAGTTGGGTCAACTGATACTTTTAAATACTTCTCAGATCTCACACATTTATTCTGTGGACTCAGCACTTGCAGAGAAATGTTAAATTTCCTGTGTATATCCTTTTTTTAGGCCTTTTGTCAGTACTTGGATAATTACACTGCGACTTCTCTCAAAAAATTGGAAATGTGAATATAAGAACATCCTGTGAATTTAAACTGTAAAAATAATACATTAATATCCAAACAAAGTCATCCCAATGAAACTAACTCGCAGGTTTATGAGAATTGACTATCCTTGTTGAATTTTCATAACTAGTGAAAAGGTAGTAAGAAGAGGAAAGGCTGGAGGGTAAGGATGAGTTGATCAAGCTTGGATTCATAGAAGGATAGTAAATGAAGTAAAAAATCAAAAGTTCTCAATCAAGCCCTACTGGGGAAGAGAGCTAACACTGACGGAGAGGAGAGAGTGTAGAGGCTTCGGTGCTATTGGTATGGCATTTTGTGTTGTGAAGATATATAAGGAGATGTGGGCATTTTGAGTTTTTTCGATTTGATTAGATCATTCCACTGAGAAATTATTTATAAGGTTGCCTTATCTAATTTACCTTGTCTGATAATATCCTCACTCTGTTTATTAGTTAAATTTCCACACTGACTAACATCAGTATTTTCACCCATGTGACAAATTTATCTAAGACTAAAACATAAATTCATAAAATTTATGGTTTAATATATCAGTCTTTTGGGGACACTTAATATGAGTCTGTTTCAGAAAGACACTAATTATTGTTTCCTAAGCTGAAGGGCAGATCATGGGCTAAATTAAATAATCTTAGGTAATAGACATTTAAAATATGGTAAAGTATAGGCTAAGAGAAATAATCCAAATTGTAAGACTTCCTTGTAACAGTTACACCAGATACCTCTAGCAACAACTTTGCTGTGTGCAGATCCAGTAATTTAATTTTCATTTAAATTGTCGACCTTCAAAACTCATTCAAAATAATAAAGTATTATGATTATATGAGTAGATGACAAAAATAAATTATTATTTCAATTATGGAAATTTTGTTTAAAAATTATGAGTGAAAGAAAAAGAAATAGCTATTTTACAAAAAGTGAGACTTTCAATTAAGTTGACAAACAATTGCTCAATACAAGATCTTTCTAAAAATATCAGTGATGATTCAAAATTTTAAAGTTTGCATATTTTAGGTTTAGATTACAATATAAGAGACATTGACCAATTAATATTTGAGTATGTTGTTTTCTCATATTCACATTTACATCTGTCAAAGAAAAACTGCTAGATTAAAGATTGTGTTCCAGATTTATTGGAATTTTAAAAGAAGAGACTAATGTGTTTACCTTGCTTTATTGCATTGTATGATCCATATTAAAAATATTTGTACTCAGTTTTCTGAAATAAAAAATATAAAATGTGTCAGGATATAGTTGTTAAAATTTTTCAGTATATATATGCAAATACCATGAAAAATCACGTTTTTGGAGCCACTGAAAGAAATGATAGGCAATCTATTTACTGATATCTTGTCTGTTGTCAGTGTTCATTGGTTGAGTTGTGAAGAGTCTTACAAAGATTTAGTATATTGTTAATTCAAATTCAAGAGTTTTCATAAAACAAAAATGCTTGCTAGTTATTCAATAATCAGAGACAAAAAATGACAATGTGATTCATATTTTTTCACTGACATTTTGAACCACCAATCAATGGTGCTTATTGTGATCTAGCTGGACAGTTTGAGTTGTGTAGTAGAAGACACACTGTTGAAATTGAAACCGTACATAATCCAGTCAATAATAATGAATCCATGTATTTCTTCTAACATGAATCAATATGCAAAAGATTTTTCTCTTGTAAAGGAGCAAAAAGAAAAATTCTAAGGGTTTTTTTTTGCTATTGATAAAGTTAAGATGGCTTTCAGTTTAGGCAACACCATTTTGAATTTGATGAAAATAATACAAGGGTAACAAAAGAATTAGATAAGTTGTTCAACTTGGACATAGGTAGTTTTTAAATATGTATGCTTTTAATTTAAATCCAAATCAGTTCTACTAAAATAAGAACTATTTTTTTATATAGGATGCAGATATTAAGGAAAACTATTTTTTTGGTACTTGATTTGTTTTTTAGAAAACATTGAAGTAAAACATTTGGAAAAACTTGGCTATCTACTTTTTTTTATCAATAATCACTTTGTTCTTTAAAATTTTATATAGTTGATTAACAATGTCGTGTTAGTTTCAAGTGTACAGCAAAGTGATTCTGTTATACATATACATGTATCTATTCTTTTTCATATTATTTTCCCATTTAGGTTATTACAGAATATAGAACAGAGTTCCCTATGCTATACAGTAGGTCCTTGTTGGTTGTCTATTTTAAATACCATAGTGTGTACATGTCAATCTCAAACTACCAGTCTATCTCTCCCCCCAGTCCTTCCCCACTGGTGACCATAAGTTTGTTCTCTAAGTCTGTGAGTCTGTTTCTGTTTTGTATCTTTTTTTAAGATTCTGCATATAAGCAATATCGTATAATATTTGTCTGTCTCTGTCTGACTTACTTCATTTAGTATGATAATCTTCAGGTCCATCCATGTTGCTGCAAATGGCATTATTTCATTCTTTTTAATGGCTGAGTAATATTCCATTATATATATGTACCATATCTTTATCCATTCACCTATCAGTGGACATTTAGATTGTTTCCATGTCTTGGCTATGGTAAACAGCACTGAAATGAACATTGGTGTGCATGTATCCTTTTGAACCATGTTTTTCTCAGGATATGTGCCCAGGATTAGGATTTCTGGATCATAGAGTAGCTCTAGTTTTAGTTTTTTAAGGAACCTCCATACTGTTCTCCATAGTGGCTCTACCAGTTTACATTCCCACCCTCCTACACTGTTGGTGGGAATGAATCTACTTTTCTAATGGCAAATTTTATGAAACTTGCACACATGTCATGTATTTTCAATAAAAAGTCAGAATCTTAATTGAGATATGCTGATTTACCACAATAAGTTTAGTGAACATCTATCATTTCATATAGATACAAAATAAAAGATAAAGAAAAAAAATTTTTTTCCTCATGATGAGAAGTCTTAGGTTTTGCTCTCTTAACAACTTTCCATATCTAACATAGAGCAGTGTTAATTGTATTTATCATGGGTATATTACATCCCTAATACTTCTTTATCTTATAACTGGAAGTTTGTGTCTGTTGACTACCTTCATCCAGTTCACCCTCCCCCAACCCTCTCACAATAAAAATGTTTATACTGTCAAAGTGATAATATTTTAGATATATTGTGTTAAATAAAATATATTAATAAAATTAATTTTACCCATTTTTTAACTTTTTAAGTATAGCTATTAGAAAAATATAAATTACATATATGGTTTATATTACATTTCTGTTGGAAAGCACTGTCTTTCTTCCACTGTTTGAACTAATTGTGTAAATTTCACTGTTATATTTTTATTAAGATATAAGCATTTTAACTCACTAAGGGCACAAAGGGAAGGAGTCGGCAAAAATGGAAATCATGAATAAACAGAAGCAAAAGAAGAAAATTTATGGGATAAGTTGCCTGAAGAATTTAGACATTTTCATACATAGACATTTAACTCAGAAGGGAAAATGGAGTGGAAGATGTAAATGAGTTAAAGGTAGATAATATTTGACTTTATGACTTTCATAATTAATTTTAAAAGAGTAAGAGAGAGAGGCTAAGATCAAGAATAAAGAAAATCCAACACCTAAAGATTTGGTAAAGGGGAATAAACCGTCAAAGGAGAATGGAGAGAATCATCTAGTAAAGTAGGAAAATAATCAGGATACGATGGTGTTCTGGAAGTCAGTGCATAATTTTAACAGGGTATTAGACACAGCTGAAAAGATAATTGTTGCATCAGAATATATATTAGAAGACCAAAAGAAAATCCTGAGAATGAAGCTGAGAGAGACCAAACAAAGGAAAAAACAAAAGAGAGGTAAAGATTTATAAGGGGTACCTTGAGAAAGCCTAACATACATGTAATTAGAATCCTAGAAGGAAGGGAAAAATAGTGGGCCAAAAGCAATAAATGAGTCAATAATGACTGATTGCTTTTCAAAACCCTTGGAAGATATCAAGCCTATGAATCTAGAGCAGGATAAATACAAAAGAAACCAAACAGGCATATCATTGTAAAACTGCAAAAGTCAAAGTCCAGGTGAAAACTGAAAAGCCTGCCAGAGAAAAATTATAGACTACTCAAAAGGAGCAGAAGTAGAGTGTTATCTGGCTTCTAATAAAAAAAGAAAAGAAAAAAGGCAAAAGACAATGGAATTATATCTTAAAATGCTGAAAAAATTGAAAATATTCAACCTAGAATTCAGTAAGATTCTACAAAAGTAGAGGTCAAATAAGATTAATTTTCAGATTAAAAACTGGATGTTCTTCAGGAACAATGATAATTTCAAAAGGAAGTAAAGATTTTCAGAAAAAGAGTAAATATAGAACTAAGTCTAAACTAAAGATATTCAGAAACAGAAAAAGAGTAAATATAGAACTAAATCTAAACTAGTTATAAGCAGTAGTAAACATCTAAAAATTAAATGCATATAGAGAATTCAAATGCAAGCCTTAAAACAGGTAAATCGGAAAGTATGTAAATGGAGTTAAACTGTTCTAAACTGTTAAACTAGTCCTTGTGTTACCAAGGAAGAGGGGAAAGTATTAATTTACATTGTATTTGATAAGTAAGGTTGCAAGTTGTTATTTTTAAAAGAACTACAAAAAAAGAATATTAAAAGAGTGTATTATTAACAATATAAATGGAAGGGTGAGAAGAAATGGTTAAGTATGGTCAGTCAATCTAGAAATATGAAGGAAATGAGAGAAAAAAATAGAATAGAACAAAGACATAGAAAACAAATGCTTAGGGAATTCCCTGGCGGTCCAGTGGTTAGGACTCCACACTCTCACTGCCAAGGGCCCAGGTTCCATCCATCCCTGGTCGGGGAACTAAAATCCCACAATCTGAGCAGCGCGGCCAAAAAAAAAAGCAAATGCTTAGATGGTATATTGAAACCAAAATGTCTGTGATTACATTAAATATAAATACATGAAAAATCAACTATATGACACTTAGAAACACTTAAAATATAAGAATATAGAAAAATCAGAAGTTTAAAAAAAAAACATATCACCACTAAATAACTGATCAAAATAAAACTACTGTAGTTATGTTAGAAAAGTAGGTTTTAAAGCAAAAAGTATTCTAATAAGAACATTTCATAGTAATACAAGGACCCAGTCATTAGGAAGATTTTTTATAAATTTATATTCAATCAATAACAGCCTCAAAATAGATTAAACAAAACAGATCCAAATAAAAGAGAAAACAGACAAATCTACATTCACAGTGTGAGATTTAGCACACTTATGAATGATTATGAAAAATAATTACAAAAATCACTAAGGATTTATAAGTTTAGAGAAGCTTGATTAACAAAAAAGGTCTAATTGAGAAATATAGGAAAACTGCTTCCCAGAAGTCAGAATGCATATTCTTTACAAGGATACTTGGAACATTTTCAAAAAATAAGTATATCTTAGGCCATTAATCAAGCCTCAAATAATTTCAAATGATTAAGATTATACAAAGTATACTTTCTAACCACAGCGGAAATAAATTGGAAACAGTAACAAAGAGATAACTATAAAATTTCTTATGTAATTTACAATTAAGAAATACATAGATAAAAAAGAAATCACAGTGGGTATTAGGCATTGTTATTTTGAACTGAATAACAATGAAATGTTTGAATTATAAAATACAAGTTTATAGGAAAATATATAAACTTAAATGCAAATATTAGAACAGAAGAGATTTTTTAAATAACCAATAAGTAGCTGTTTCACTGAATTGGAAAAATAACATCAGGGAACCAAAGCTATTGGATCAGCATTGTTTCCATTCAGAAGTCAGAGATTTTCATGCATCTAACTTGGGCAGAACCTACTTGATCTTAGCCAGCATTTCTAAAGTTCCAAAAGATAACAGTGTTTGAGATTTAGAAAGAAGAAATCAGAATTACTTAGAGTTCTTAAGAACTCACTTATCTTTGAGGTGGAGTTGATAGATAATTTGTTAACTATAGAAAGTGTCTTATTTTTTTCTAAATACTGTCCTTTGATATACCACAAAATTGTGTGCTATTTCTAAGCAGCAGTAGGCGTTGGCTCAAAAGATTATCGGAGTTTTGTCCTTTGTATGTTATCAGTATGTTCAGGATGCCTATGAAGTGCATTAGTCAGTGATACTTTCTATTGCAGTGATTTAAAACATATCTGGCAATAAACTGAGGGATTTCCTTTATATATTTTTTTAAATTAATTATTTTTTGTGGCTGCATTGGGTCTTCGTTGTTGCATGCAGGCTTTCTGTAGTTGTGGCGAGTGGGGGCTACTCTTCGTTGTGCATGGGCTTCTCATTGTGGTGGCTTCTCTTTTTTGTGGAGCATGGGCTCTAGGTGTGCAGGCTTCAGTAGTTGTGGCACGTGGGCTGAGTAGTTGTGGCTCGTGGGCTCTAGAGAGTAGGTTCAGTAGTTGTGGTACACAGGCTTAGTTGCGCCGCATCATGTGGGATCTTCCCAGACCAGGGCTCGAACCTGTGTCCCCTGTATTGGCAGGTGGATTCTTAACCACTGTGCCACCAGAGAAGTCCCTATCTTTCTCAAAAATATTCCCATCATTCTTTGTGCTTCTTTGTAATTGAAGTACAGTTGATTTATAATATTTCAGGTGTACAGCAAAGTGATTCAGTTATTATATATATATATATATATATATAACTCATTTTCAGATTATTTTCCATTATAGGTTATTATAAGATATTGAATATAGTTCCCTGTGATATACAGTAGTTCCTTGTTGTCTATTTTATATATAGTAAGGTATATCTGTTAATCCCAAACTCCAATTTATCTCTCTCTCTCTTTCCCCTTTGGTAACCATAAGTTTGTTTTCTATGTCTATGAGTCTATTTCTGTTTTGTAAATAAGTTCATTTGTATCTTTTTTTTTTTTTTTTTTTGTGGTACGCGGGCCTCTCACTGTTGTGGCCTCTCCCGTTGCGGAGCACAGGCTCTGGACGCGCAGGCTTAGCGGCGGCCATGGCTCACGGGCCTAGCCGCTCAGCGGCATGTGGGATCTTCCCGGACCAGGGCATGAACCTGTGTCCCCTGCATCGGCAGGTGGACTCTCAACCACTGCGCCACAAGGGAAGCCCTTGTATCATTTTTTTAGGTTCCACATATAAGTGATATCGTATGATATTTGTCTTTGTCTGCCTTACTGTACTTAGTATGATAATCTCTGGGTCCATCCATGTTGCTGCAAATGGCATTATTTCTTTCCTTTTTACAGCTGGCATTATTTCATTCCTTTATATGTATATATATATATATATATATATATATATACATATATATATATATATATACACACATACACACATCACATCTTCTTTATCAATATCAATTCATCTGTCAATGGACATTTAGGTTGCTTCCATATCTTGGCTATTGTGAACAGTGCTGCAATGTACATTGGGGTACATGTATCTTTTCAAATTAGAGTTTTCATCTTTTCCGGATATACACCCAGAAGTGGGATTGCTGGATCATATAGTAACTCTATATTTAGTTTTTTAAGAAACCTCCATACTATTCTCCATAGTGGCAGAGCCAATTTACATTCCCACTGACAGTGTAGGAGGGTTCCCTTTACTCCACAACCTCTCTAGCGTTTATTATTTGTACTTTTTAATGATGGCCATTCTGACTGGTGTAAGGTGATACCTCATTGTAGTTTTGATTTGCATTTCTCTAACTATTAGTGATGTTGAGCATTTTTTCATGTGACTGTTGGTCATCTGTATGTCTTCTTTGGAGAAATATCTATTTAGGTTTTCTACCCATTTTTTGATTTATTTATTTTTTAAAAATACATTGAAGCTGTATAAGCTGTTTGTATATTTTGGAAATTAATCCCTTGTTGGTCGTATCAGTTGCAAATATTTTCTCCCATTCTGTAGGTTGTCTTTTCATTCTGTTTATGGTTGTCACTGTTTGTAGATGACATGACACTATACATAGAAAATCCTAAAGATACCATCAGAAAACTACTAGAACTCATCAGTGAACTCAGTAAAGTATAGGATACAATATTAATATACAGAAATCTGTTGCATTTCTATACACTAACAATAAAATATCAGAAAGAGAAATTAAGGAAACAATTACCATCACATAAAAAAGTAAAGAATACCTAAGGGTAAACCTACCTAACAAGGCAAAAACCTGTACTCTGAAAACGGTAAGATGCTGATGAAAGAAATTGAAGATGGAAAGATATATTGTGTTCTTGGATTGGAATAAACAGATGGAAAGATATATTGTATTCTTGGATTGGAAGAATCCATATTGTAACAATGACCATACTGCCCAAGGCAATCTACAGATTCAGTGCAATACCTATCAAATTACCAATTGCATTTTTTACAGAACTGAAAGAAAAAAAAAAAATTTAATTTGTATGGAAACACAAAAGATGCCAAATAGCCAAAACAATCTTGGAGAAGAAGAACAGAGTTGGAGGAATCAGCCTCCCTGGCTTCAGACTATACTACAAAGTTACAGTAATCAAAACAGTATGGTACTGGCACAAAAACAGGCACATAGATCAGTGGAACAGGATAGAAAGCCCAGAAATAAACCCATGCACTTGTGGCCAATTAATCTACAACAAAGGAGGCAAGAATATACAATGGAGAGAAGACAGTCTCTTCAATAAGTCATGCTGGGAAAACTGGATGGCTATATGTAAAAGAATGCAATTAGAACATTCTCTAACATCATATACAAAACTAAGCTCAAAATGGATTAGAGGCCTAAATGTAAGACCAGATACTATAAAACTCTTAGAGGAAAACATGGGGCAGAATACTCCTTGACATAAATTGCAGCAATATTTTTTTTGGATCTGTCTCCTAGAGTAATGGAAAAAAAAGCAAAAATAAACAAATAGGACCTAATTAAACTTAAAAGCTTTTGCACAGCAAACTGTAAACAAAACCAACGTTCATCATACTTTTTAATTATTAGATATATTTGAAAATTGTTTAATATAGAAGAACTATCAATTCTTTTATGGTTTTTACAAAGAAATATAACCCATAATGAATAATTCAAACACTGGAAAATACCAATGAATGTTATTGGGTATTCAAATAGCAATTAAATCTCCTAGCAAGGATTATAGCATGACACAGGATCAAATGCCAAAACTGTGAATTTAATGAGTAACTTTTCTTTCAAAATTTTTCTATATCTTAGAACAACATTCATAGTATTTATGTAAAGTATACATGCCTATTAATCTTCCCTATTAATATTAATTTTATTTACAAGAATGACTTATCATTACCAGAAAATGCAGTCACAAACACGTACATATTGCATAGCATCAGCTACAAGAAAGAGTAACAGATTGATCCTGATAGCTTCTTTTCAACTAGCTCCTCTTCCTGTTCCCAAAAATGACAACCTTGACCTTTGACTCCACCTATCAGTGTTTTCTTATTTTCAGCCCAAAAACTTTTTTGCATTTCCCCAATTGTTGCAACTGATTTTTCTCATGATTTGGAATTTGGAAAGGCATATGCATTAGTGACAAATGCTCTTCTCTCCACTCACATGATTTTAGGTAGCATTGGGAAGGAAGCTTTAGTCTGGTGACTGTAGCATTGTTCTCTAAAGCCAACTTACAAGATTGTAAAATTTGATGGGTCCACAGTCTTGAGGTAATGTCAGCCTGCTGTCAGACACTGAAGTTAGTCACCCCTAAAAAAAGTAGAAGAAATAGGGGTTTCACCCAAGACACAAATCAGAGCTAGTCTCATCTGTCCATGGCCATCCTTCTTAAATGAGAGGCTCTGTTTCACTACTACAGCTCAAAGGATCAAGGATCACAAATTCCAAGTGACTAATGCAAAGAGTGATGCCATCCCCTCAGAAATCAGAGCTTCTAAATCCTCACTTGCCATACTAAAAGCTCCTGTCTCTATCCATATGGCCTAATAAATGTTCTTGCCTATATTTTGCAGGCCATTTTTCCACTCCTTGACATTACCTTGGATGCATGAACTTCATAAATTATTTTGGATCCATGAGCTTTAAATGATCTCTTATACATTGACCCCAGCAGCAATTATTAAGAGTATTTTTTCAGTTGAGTTTACCTGTGACCATATTATACAGTAAACTAAATGGCATTCTATTTGGTCGTCTTTTGATATTGTGTTTGATGATGTTATCTGTACAAGATCACTAGCAGGGAAGCAAAATTGACAACTCTTGTCCTATTTCCATTATAAATAGACATGCAGATAAGATCCCACAAATGAGGGGAGAAAAGAAGCACTTGCACTATGAATTAAAAAGAAACAATAAAAAAAAGACCCTTTATTCACCTTGTCTGGTCCTCATCCTCAAATTAACATAAAACATTTTTTTTTCCTGTAAATTATAGATTTCCTGAAAAGATAATTTCATCCTTGACTTTGGAATGGTGACATCTGAAGATATGTAACATTTGCAGATATAATAATTCTATGAGAAACATGCTGTTTTTCTTCTCAGAAGAGCTGTTAACTACATTGCAAAATATTTTGGAGTTTTTGTTTTTCTCTACAAATACCTTTCACATTTTTTTTTCTGTGAGTCAATATTTCAAAAGCCTGAAACTCTTACAATTTTTTCCACATAAACTACTCTTCTCAGAATGCTTGTATTTCTTTTTCTTGATTAGAAAAAGTGACATAACCTCCAAAATATGACAGCATATCTCCAAAATACAAAATTAAGAACAGGAAATGTCCTCCTTTCATAAAAAATGAACTTTATACAAATACCCATTATCATTACAGATATAGTGAAGTCCATGGACTTAGACTGGCTGGGTTTAAATCCTAACTCCTACTTCCTAGTTCTGTCTCGAGGTGTATTACTTGAATCAACGGCATTATCTTCATCAGTAACATGAGTACCTTGTTACTCATGAATACCTTGTTACAATGTACCAGTAATTTTACCTTGTTTACGAGATTTTTGAAATGTTAAAGAAAATAGTATATGTAAATCACTTAGCCTAGAGCCTGATGTATTAGGCAGCCAATAAATTTTAGGTACCATGATGATTAACCACAAATTCAGATCTTCATTGGAAATAAAACTAATTCTGTCATAAATACTTTCTTACAGTTTTCCCCCTCCAGAACATTATGAGAAAACTGAAAGTTAACAGTGGGAAAACCCATATAGAAAATAATTTAGGGATTAAAAACAATATTTATTGAACAAAAATTTATTAGCTGGAAGAACAATAGCTACTTAAATGATGTAGTCACTAGATTAACAGCTTAGCAATCAATTTATCCCATACTACAATGTTACCAGAACCATTTTTTAAATGAATATATGACAAAAAAATTATTATCATGAAATGTATTTCTAAGATTATACCACAAATGTTGTATCAGTGTTAAGTAAGAATAAACTTTTAAATAGACCATGTTTCCACAAGAACAGTGATCTAAATTTCTGATAAATCACATTGTATTAGATACACATAGAAAAATAAATTTAATATTTTAATACAGCCAACAAGATACTAATTGAATTTTAATTTTACTGAAGATAATTAAATGTCAGAAAAGAGAAATAATATTTTAAAGCAAAATGCAACCCTGTGCAATCAGAACTTTAAAATGAAATAGAGATTCCCCCCCAAAAATGAAAAAAAGTATATAAATCATATAATATAAAAAATAAATAAAATGCATCGTGTTGGAATGAAAAAAGGAAAGATTTCCACCAAGCAGATACTTGTTTTTTGCTTTAACACTTTCTAATTTTAAATATTGAAATTATAATGAATAAAGCTATTAACAGGAAGCAAAAAATGGGAATTCTATTCTTTGCAATATTCCTATAGAGGATTTAGATTTCACAAAATGAAGAAATGTCATTCTAAAACAAGTTTGTGTTTTCTAATTCTCAGTAAAGAAAATTATGCTAATGTTGAAATTATTGGGCATTTTGAGTTGGAGTCATATGAATGCCTGTGGTTGACCATTATTGTTTCAACTATATATCCAGAATTAAGTCTATCATGCATTCTTCATAAAAAAGTTGTGAACTATGAAAATGTTAGTAATAAGATGTGCTACCTTGCTCACAGGTAGAATTCATTTGTAGCTGGGTTGATAGTAAGAAATTATAATTTCTGTTTGAGTTCTTGTCAAATAATTCTACCACCATTACAATTGTAGTTTTGCCAGGATACATCCTTTCTTTTTTTCTTTTCCTTTTTGCTCTAACAGATGTAAAGGAAATTTAGGATATATTTAGAAGCTAACAACCAACGATATGAGGAAGAAAAGAATTAGAACAATGTTTCCCAAAAGATAGTGTCTGAGCCATCTACCTCAATACTGCCTAAATTGTTTTTAACAATTCAGATCCCAGGGCTTCACTCCATAGTATAGATTTCCCCCACCGTCGGAAAATAGAGTGTAAATATGACATCAATGATAAGTGAAAATATTGTAAAAAGAAGAACCAATTATCTCAGGACGCACCAAGATAAAGCACAGGTGCTCACAGTTAGTTCATTAAGCTATGGAGGCTTAATGCTGAGATGCTGAGTGTAGTTCCCAGGGAAGGAGCTTAGTGGTGCCATTCTTGCTGCTTGGGGTTCGCACCAGCTGCAAAATAATCTCTGAATGCCATTTTCATTTTTCACCTTTTTTTGTAAGAGTGAAAATTCTTTTCAGATTTCTTTGAGTTAGTGAAAACAAGTACTAAAAAGAAGACTAAAAGAAGTCTTTTGTAAAAGCGAAATGGCATAGAGCAGACTTTCAAAAAGCGGGAGATATCTGTAATTGAATCAGAAATGGGGGGTGAATATTCCCAGGAATACTCATTTAAAAAAATAATTTCATAGGCCTGTGAAAGATCATAGGCCAAGAATGATCAAGCAAAAGGAATATTTGTCCTTTATTCACATCCCTCAGGCAATGGAGGTACCGCTGCAAAGAACAATTGTAGCTATTAGAAGTCTTAAGGAAGCACCTGAGCAACAAACACTCTCTAAGTACTTGGGTATGTGAACTTGATAACCTCTCTCAACCTCACATGTGTGATAGTACTTTGCTCTCTAGATGCGATTATAGTATGAGATTTCTTTTAGTCATTCATGGATGTGCTCAAGCATATTAATTGAGCACCTACAATTGAAAGAAACTGGATGGTGGGGTTTACAAAGAAGAATAAAATATAGATGGGTTCTAAAAACTTAAAATCCAATAGGGAAGAAAAGAAAAATCACAGATAACAATGATGTAAGTTAAAATGAGATAGATTCCAGAAAAAAAGGCAAAACCGACATGCAATAGACAGAACAGAAAAATCAAATTCATTGCTATTAAGAGATATCAAGAGCATCTTTTATGACGAACATGAAAGTAAATTTACACCTTGAGTTAGGCAACATTATGAAGGGGCAATAATAGCAGTTTTAAGGACAGTAAAAGAATTAAATCTCTCTCAATGTGAATTCATAAAATACCTAATCTTTAGGTCATTTCTTTCTTTCATTGCATTATATCCTTAACTATATTTTTTCAGACATCTCTTATATTTTTTCACTGTTATGTTAGTATCCCAAAAATGCCTGGGGTGAGTTGTTGGTCTAGATATTGCAGGAATTTTCTTGCTTAAGTAAAACTATCACACATCAGACTCAGAAAAAGAAAAATCTTTACAGATCTTAAGTTTAAAACTTTAAAGTATTAACAAATTCTTTATCTAAGGATCAAAAATATTTTGAAGAGCTGTGGGTAAAGCACAATTGAGACTCTGTATGCTTCAGGGAGCACAACTCTGTTAGGGGCTGATCATTATTGTTTCACCCGAATGTGTAGATTTAAGTCCATCACACTTTTCTTTGTAAATAGCAACTATAACTTAGATTTTATATATGAATCCTAAATACATGGATTTTTTTTAAAGTGCTGTATCAACCCACAAGTATGTTTAAAGCATCTGTATGCTCCTAAAACTATATTACTAAAAACATCAATTAACTAGTGTTGCTTGAATCCATTTGGATAATTTACATTCCCCAATCCATTTGCATGAGCTATATTCTAAGAAAAATATGCAAATCTGAATAGAACTGAAGCACAATAATTAATTATGTTGATGTTAGTGTGGAGAGATGATTTAAATATTCAAAAAAGGAAGAAATAAGTTAAAAAAAAAAAAAAAAACCCAGAATCTCAGATATACAAAGAGAACAAATTTATAGCCTGGGGTTTTCATTTCAAACAAAGCTGTAAATTGGTAAAGCTTTCAGTTTATAATAAGAGTTTATAATCTCATGTGAAAGGGTTCCAGAGGTAGCTAGTCCAGGACTGGTTTGATGGTTCTGAAAACACTTCAAGGGCTTGAAGTTTTTGTTTGGTTTGGTTTTTTTCTCTCTCTCTCTGATTACCATAGTTTCCAACTTCAGGGACACAGTATGGCTACTGGAACGCTCACCATTAGGTACACATTGCAGGAATCACATGTGGGTGCCATTTCCAGATGAGAAAATCCCTTATAAAGACTTTACCAGAAATTTCAGTTCTATCTCATTGTCCAACCTGTGTGAAAGTATGACTTGGAGAATTTTTCCTCATTCATTTGTTTTTTGTTAAGCTTAGTGCATTTCTTCATCCAAATGAAAACAAAAACAGAGATAGGAAGAATATATGTACTAGATTCACAAGTAGTAAACTCCATTATAAGAAGGTAAAGGAGTATAAAAATTTATTTAATCTACAAGATAGTTATTCTACTCTGTTGTTGAACTATTTGGAAAGGATGACAAAGACTTGTCTTTCTGATAAAAAAAGAATAAAAATGTAACTACCCAGAAGTTCATCAGCACCAAGTCAGGACTAGTTCTAGCTGTGATATGTCTAAAAATGTGTTTTCTGGTTATGCTTTAAATTCAATTTAAAAAAAAATTTGTTCTAGGTTTTATCAACATATTTTATTTTTGTTGCTTTACTTGTTCTCAGTATAAGTGGATTGTATCTAAAAAGTAATACTTCATTTAAAATGTCCACAGTATGTATCTTTCTATTTCTACCCAGGAAATGACTATATAAGGTTATATATTTCACCAAAAAATTACAAGAAATAAGATACAACAAAGAAAGGAAAACCCACAGGACTGCTTTGAGCCAAAATATTTCATGATTAAAAGAAGACTGCTAGTTTCCATATGCAGGTTAGAATACCACAATTGCAATGAATTAATACAAAAATTAGCTGGTGTAGAAACTGGTATAAAGCAAAGGGGTAAGGATGACAGTTAATTTTTTCACAGTCACTCTGCAATAACATTTTTCTTTTGGCCATGATCACAGACTCTGTCCACATAAAAATATCATAAACTATGCAGTCTACAAATGACTAGCCTCAAATCACATATAAACTCAAAAGGTATTAGGATGAAAAAAAAAAAAAAGGTATTAGGATGGCCCATTTACTAACAATACTTGCTTCTATAAATGTCCTATGAAATATCACATTTAAGCAATGACTATGTGTAAGGAGTTTTTCTAACACAGGCAAATCATTCCACGTAGTATCACTGAGAATGTATTGAACCATGAGATGGTAGTACTAGCATAGAGTTAGCCCCATAAATATACATTGTGGTTTTAAAAAGAACATGGGTTTTATAATATGATAAATATGGTTTAACATTCCTTCTAAACTACTTAGTAGAAATATTGTATCTGCCTGTCAACCAAGGTTTTAGGGAACTAGCTGTCCTCCGTATTAGTTCATAAGATTAGTGGTACTTTGTATGACTTCCAGTTTAGGGATTGGACAGGAGACTCAAACCTGGTCAATCGGAATGTGTTACTCAGAGCTGGATCTCAGGGATGGGCATGTGACCAAAGTGAGCCAATGGGGACTGCTATGGCTTCTAAAGAGAGACTTTTTCTCCTTCTAACATAATGGTGATAAAGAATAATACTATTAATTATACATAAAAGATTTTAAAGTTCCTGGCTTGACAAGTAACAGACACATCATAAAATTTTGAAAATGTTATTTTATACTTGAGAAAGATCAATTTTAAAACAAAGATCAAAGTAAAATAGAGTAGTAGAAAGAATACTGGATCTGGAATAAGAAATCTTATTCTACCACTTGCTATACAGTATATGGAAATTCACAAATTACTTAACATCTATGAATCTGTTTTATCATTGGAAGAATAAGATTGACATTTTTTTTTTAACCTCTCTGGTTAATGTGTGTGGTCAGAAATGGCTACATAATTTGTGGTGCCCTGTGCAAAATGAAAATATGGGGCCCATTGTCCAAAAATTATTAGAAATGTAAATAGTGATTCATTAAACCAAGTGCAGTCCCCTTCTGCGGAGCCCTCTTCAACCAAACAGCTTATATGCCTGTAAAGCAGGTCCTGTGTGTGGTGAAGGTTGACAATTTTGAGACCACTGTACTGTGAGAAATCAAAGTTGGCCAAATACATACATATATATATATATATATATATATATATATATATATATATATACACACACACACAGACACGTAGAGAGAGAGAGAGAGGTGAGAAAAATATGAGTAAGGTCTTCTTGGCTTTTCCGGCCCAGGCAAGCCACCAGTTGAATGAAGCCAATGGAATGATCCCAACCAAGCACTGCCCAAATTCCTGACCCACAGAATGATAAGGAAGTAAAATAATTATTGTTTTAAGCCAAGCCATGGAGAAGTTTGTTACAAAGCAATAAATAATGAAATAGATAGTATTTGAATATTATTACAAATATAATTTATCATTAATGTTGATAAAGTAAGGTGGTATTACTTTACTGTTTTTCTTTGTGGGTTGAAGCAACCAATCTGGATTTGTTAGCAGTTACTTGTGATATATACTGACCCTCAAAAAGTAAAAGAATGTTGCATGATAACATTATTTTGTATAGTTACAGATACTTAGTATAGTTATGTGACAAAGTAGGCAAATAATGGCTCTCAAAAATGCCACATCCTAATTCCTAGAATCTGTGACTATGCTACTTTGTATAATGCATTAGTTTCCTAGGGTTGTCACAAAACAAATTACTAAAAACTTGGTACTTAAAGCAATAGAAATTTACTATCCCATAGTTCTGAATGCCAGAAGTTTAAAATCAAGGTGTTGGTAGGGCAATACTCCCTCCGAAGTTTCTAAGGGAGAATCCTTCGTTGCCTGTTTGTTTCTGATGGCTCTGATGGTTTTCTTCTTGGCTTGAACCTACATAGCTCCAGTCTCTGTCTCTCTCTTCACATGGGCTTTTCCTCTGTGTCTTCTCCTCCTTTCTTCTCTATAAGGATACTTGTCATGGATTTAGGCCCTCTTCTAATCCAGAATGATCTCATCTCAAGATCCTTAATTATATCTGCAAAGACCCTTTTTCCAAACAAAGTGACATTCACAGGTTCCAACTGGACATAGTCTGGGGACCACCATTCACCCCACTACATATGGCAAAAAAGAATTAAGGTTGCAGATAAAGTTAAGATTGTTAACCAACTGACCTTAAAATGAGAATATCCTGTTCAAGAAAAAAAAAAAAAGAAAATAGAATATCCTGGATTATCTGGGTGGCCCCATGTAATCACAAGGGTCCTTAAAAATGGAAGGAGAAGAGGCAGAAGAGTAAGTCAGAGAGATGCCATGTGTAAACAACTAGACCTGCCATTTCTGGCTTTGAAGGTGGAGGAAGGAGTTTACAAGGCAAGGAATGCAGACAACCTGTAGACACTGGAAAATACCATGGAGCTTTTCCCCTAGTGCCTCCAAAGAGGAGGTAGCCCTTCGAACACCTTGGCTTAGGTGTGTCAGACTTCTGACCTACAGAACTCCAAGATAATACATTTTGGTTGTTTTAAGTTACTAAGTTTGCAGGGATGTGTTACAACACCACTAGTAAACTAATACACACAATTACCTAATTTTTTCAGAAGTTAAGAAAGTAAAAATAACAATGCAATAATATAATCATTCTCATAGTCTTTCCTTTAAAAGGATTTTTATTGTGCACACGTCAATTTATTTGTATCACCAATACTTAGATAAGTATTTACCAAACATATACTACTTTACTGCTGTGATAGTGGTGTGTAAGAAACAACCTCTAAATCTCAGAACCTTATGACAACAAGTCATTTAATTATTTCTAGTATTTGTGGCTTGGCTGGTGTGGCTCTGCTCCAGGCTGTACATTGGGTTCACAGCTCGAGTCATGCTCTTTTCATTTCTGCTCATATCTGTTTCTGAGAGTGAAATAGATATGAGTAGAAACACATGATACCTCTTGAGGTTTCAACCCTATTCCATTAGCCAAGGCAAGCCACATGGCTAAACCTAACATCAAAAAGATACACCACTCACAGAAAACCATGACAATGGGGAAAAGGGATATAGCAATTTCTGTGAAAGCTATAGGTATAAAAAAATCTGCCAATAAATTTATATGTACTATAAATGTAAAGTGAATAAAAATGCAAAAATTCATTATACAGTGTATGCACTGACTAGAACAGGGTATCATTGCTAACATGCAACAGCTAGAACACAGCCTAAAATTGTGCACACTTGAAGATTACAAAATACCTCATAATTCCACATTCAACGTATATCTCTCAGATTCATTTGTTCTGAAGCATTTTTTACTACCAACTATTCACTGCTTGCAACATTTTTCTCTCATCCCTTCTATAACAATGGATCGTCTTTTCTCTTAGAATGTTGTTTTCTTTTTTTCATTTGCTGAATCTTTGTCCTCTATGCAATAATTTAGTATTTTTAAAGTTCTGTTGCTACTAAGGTGGAGGGCATTACTTAAGGTGAATACAAAGGAACAAACTCATAAAGGAAAAATATGTTTAAATGCACGTAATATTAAAACCGTGTCTAGGTTTGAAAAAATTAACAGTGGATTAAGCATATTAGAAGCTTATTCTGGAAGTATGCAGTCTATGGCTTGTATAGTAGGTCTGCTCCATGAAATCCATCACTCCTCCGTTCCTTAAAATCTTAATGTCTCAGGAGTCATCTGTATTTCAACAACAGGATACAAATATTAATGAAGAAGAATGGGCAATGGGCATGCAACGTGTCTCAGGGAAGTCCCTGTAAACTGCACATAATATCCAAGTTACATTCTCCTGGCCAAAGTTTAGACACGTGTCTAAACTTAAGTACAAAAGGGGCTTGGAATGTAGTCTTCTTTGTTGTTTATGCCTAGCTGAAAATTTTGTCAGTATAGGAGAAATGGAGAATTGCAATTGGGGCCATGCAATCTCTACAAAACTAAAAAAAAAAATTTGAAAAAACGTGTAAAATGTCATAAAAATATTACAATTAAATACTGAAACTTATAAACAAATTCTAAAAACAGGAATACAAATTAATACAAATAAATAAGTATAAATTAGTTAAGAATGATGGGAAATTCTAATAACAAACACAAATAAAGGACCAAAAAAAAAAAAAAAAACTCCCAAAACAAATACAAATGAGGGACAGGAATTTACTTCCAAACTGTTGGAATAAAGGGCAGGAAATCTCTAAGGAAAAGGTAAGTTCAGGGAAACAGATACTTATGAGCACTAGGATATTGTTCTCTTTTATTAATAGAATAAATACTCAGCTTTAGGGTAGTCACTGAGGTGTCTGAATTAGAATTCAAAAGGTCCCATGAATGGTATAGGCTCTGGACTGGAACTCCTCCCAGTCAAATCAGAATAAAAGGAAATTATCCCAAAATAACAACCTGCATTTGTCTGTGATATTTCATTCATGTAGTAAACAGCTTCAGATTATCTGAGAATGGCTATAATAAATTATAGAAAAAACATTCTTCCAGGCAAAGCTATCTCTATGCAGGAATTTCTGGTTCCAGGCTTTGTCTTGCCAATGAGAAAATTAAGTAATCTCATCACTGTTTACCATCTGTATGGGAAAGTAGGAATAGCAGGGAAATAAAATTGGAGTTTATGTAAAAACACTGAATTAGGGCTTCCCTGGTGGCGCAGTGGTTGGGAGTCCGCCTGCCGATGCAGGGGACGCGGGTTCGTGTCCCGGTCCGGGAGGATCCCGCGTGCCGCGGAGCGGCTGGGCCCGTGGGCCATGGCCGCTGAGCCTGCGCGTCCGGAGCCTGTGCTCCGCAGCGGGAGAGGCCACAGCAGCGAGAGGCCCGCGTACCGCAAAAAAAAAAAAAAACAAAAAAAAAACACTGAATTATTCCTGGGAGCAGGTAACAGAACGATATCATCCTTCTTCATGGATATGAAGACAAAAAGACAATTATAGCAATGATTTTTATATTCAGAAAGTTAAAAAAATGCCAATAGTGAAACTCTCATAAGGAATAATAGAGACATAGTTCCAAGGGCAACTACCTATCAGGAGAGATAAAAGATACAACACTGCCTTTTCCCCCTAGGGGAAAAATGCAATGGTATGTACATGAAAGTTACAGGAAATTCACTTTCTGTTGAACAAGTTAACATTTTTCATGCACACAAAATTATGAATTTTCTCCAAAACATTTCAAATATATTTTCTGTAGTGTACATAGTGTGTGTTGTGGTTTACTGGGTATTTTATGGTAGGGTTTCTGCTTATCTCGCAACAAACAAAAAGCTGTTTTCCACCATGTATTTTTTCAAGCTACTAACTCCATGTTACTGATCCCAGAGTTGAAAGGCAATGTACACAATAGGATCTCACTAGCTGGTATCAGCACCATAATCTCAGTCCCTCCTTGTAACTGTTTTACCCCTCCTAGTCTTTCACATCTTAGCTCTTTTGTTATTTCCTTCAAGAAGTCTTTCCAGCTTCCCCTCCAAAATTTTATTAACTGGCCCTCCCATATACTGTCATTGCACCAGTTAACACTTGTAGCCTGTGTTGTTATTGCCTATATGCATCACTAGATCATAAGCTGCTGGAGCGCAAAGGCTTCTAAAAGTATATACAGTACCTGACCCATAGTAGATGCTCAATAAATATTTGTTAAATACAGTAACAAATGCATACAAGAGCATAATTATAAAATAATTTTGTGAAATAAGAAAAATTTGTTGTAGACTATAAGCAGTAAGTCAGCTCTGGGTTCAGAATATTTGCAGGACAAAAACATGAATCAGGGCTTCCTGGTGGTGCAGTGGTTGAGAGTCCGCCTGCCGATGCAGGGGACACGGGATCATGCCCTGGTCCAGGAAGATCCCACATTGCCGCGGAGCGGCTGGGCCCGTGAGCCATGGCCGCTGAACCTGCGCATCCGGAGTCTGTGCTCCGCAACGGGAGAGGCCACAACAGTGAGAGGCCCGCATACCAAAAAAAAAAAAAAAAAAAAAAAAACAGGAATCATGCGTAAATTGATCATATGAAGCAGGGAAGAAGTACATATTAAATGTTAGAATTCATACAGTTTTTCACAAATGTTCATGGAGCACCTACTTTGCTCAAGGCATTCTTCTAGGTGCTTGGGACATTTGGCAAGATAATGCTTAATGTTCTCTTCTATCCAAACAGCATAGTAGAATCTTTTTCATAAAATGTAAGTCACAGCACCAGACACTATTTTAAGTGAGTTTTTAAAATGGCACATGCATCGTTATATTTATCTTTCTGTATTTGTTTCTATTACTCAGAGACATCCAAAGAGTATAGTTTAAATTGAGCCTAAATTTCTTTCAAGAAATGTACTATTTTAACACATGGTTGTTGTTGATCTGTTGATAAATAGGTAGAGACATTTAAATCTTGTGTCTTGCTGCTAAAATCTAGAAATGACTCAGATGGCAAATAACTGAGACCTTTAAGATTGTGAAGAGGCTCTTAACATTGCCAGTCTGCCATTTGGCACAGCCATCAATGTCAGTTGCCAAACTACTACGGTACTGTGTTAGGCATAATATTATTTCTTTTACCAATCTGTGTTTGTGATACTTCCATATTCTAATTGGACCAGAAGAGTTATTATGTATTGCTACCCATAGGGCCCAAATTGTGACAACATTTTTTTTTTTTTTTTTTTTTTTTTTTTTTTTTTTTTGGCGGTAAGCGGGCCTCTCACTGCTGTGGCCTCTCCCGCTGCAGAGCACAGGCTCCTGACGCGCAGGCTCAGCGGCCATGGCTCACGGGCCCAGCCGCTCCGTGGCATGTGGGATCTTCCCGGACCGGGGCACGAACCCATGTCCCCTGCATCGGCAGGCGGTCTCTCAACCACTGCGCCACCAGGGAAGCCCTGTGACAACATTTTGATGGTTATTATGTTGTTGCCTGTGACCCACAATGGATAAATCACACTTTTCTAAGTCTGAAGAGTCAATAGAGAGTAAGTAGAAGGAGATTGTACTCATCAACATAGAAATATCAAGATACATATCATGTCTTTATATAGCTGTGTAGTTATATCCCTAAAGAATATAGACCTTGAGAAAACAGGAGGTTGTTGAAGCTATTGCTCAGATGCTTGTGAAGAAATTAGGTAATTGTAGAGCAAAGAGCTAAAATGAAGAAATGCTGCTGCTAGAAATCCGCAGAAAATTGACCATGTAGTATTTTAAAACAATGAGCAATAAAATGTCTACTTGAGAAGATCTGATGATTAATTCCAAGGGCAAGGACCCTGACAGAGCAAGATGTTTATAAGGAAGAAAAATTACAATGTATCCAAGAAACCAAACACTTAAGTTTGAAACTACAGTTTGGTTTCTATTTCTGATATACAGAGCATTACTCTCAGGATCATACAATGATATTCAGAAGTGAAAATATGATTCAGCTCACGAATAGATAACAATAACCTTCAAAGTAATAAAGTGATCGAATTAATAGAAATCCAATGTATACCTAATATATTTTTCCAGAGTATAAATATAAAATAGAAATAAACATATATGTGATAATATAAATATTTATAAATAAATATAGAAATATTTATTTTAGTTATTACATATCTATCCTGTTGGTGCTTATAATCTGATTAAGAAAATAGAATATACATATAGAAGATTAGATCATACATAAGACAACCTTTAATGAAGTAATAGGTTAAAATGTCATGAAGATAGGGACTATTTCTTAAGGAGTCTCTGAATCCCTTGCCATACATATTGGGGGAGTATTATGGTCATCTATATCATCGATATCATTATATCAGTAATGAAATACACTATTTTAAGCCCTTCCCAAGTATTTACTCATTTTATTTTCACAAAAACCTATGAGATACATACTGTAATTATCCACATATTGCTGATTAGGAAACAGAGGCACAGAGTAGTTGAGTAATCGAGCAAAATTACATCACCGATAAATCATAAAATCAATATTTAAAACCAAGCAGACCTACTTGGGAAACTGAAGCTCTTAACCATTATATCACACAGCTTCAGTGAATGTATTTAGTTGAATTCAATTAAATTAAATGTACAAACTACTTAAGTATAAGAAAACGGAAGAGATGAGATCAGTCTCACTTTAAATTAGGACAATGCAAGAGTTAGCACTCCAGTGTAATTTCACCTTTGAAGCAACAGAAAAAAAGATTTCTTATTGTCACTGGAACCCATTCACTTCAGAAATCATAAATTCCAATACCTCACTTTAACCCCATTCTTATCCTTCTAACACTTTAATTCATTTATTACATTTTTCTTTTATTCAGACTTATTGATTACCCTAAGTCTCCCTGTTTCTCAGTCTTTCAATCCATGACGCATGTGTATGGAAGATGAGTGAGTATGTGAATGAATGAGCAGCATAATAAATAGCACGGAACAGAAATGAGCTCTGTTAAAAACCCTGAACTACCTCTTTATTTTATTCAAAGTAAGAGCTGAAGCCCTTAAAACTTTCTTCAAGGCTCAACACAAGAGTCTACTTTGTGTCTCAGATATCATCTTAATTACTGTATTCCCTGGCTGCAACCACAATGACATCCTTCTTTTTTCACAAACACTATGCAAATTCCTGCCTCAAGTTTTACTCAACGCTCCCCTCTGCCTGAAACATTCATTATCTTCTTCCTTCAAGCCTCTTCTCACGTCTCAACTTCTCAATGAGGCTGGTTCCCACCATGCAGTTTAATGCTTTGATCTGTCCCCCTCACTTGCCCAGAACACCCAATCAACGTTACTTTACTATGCTTTTTGTTTTTCTTCTTTTAGCATGTATTAGCTTCCAACATAGTGTATTAAATACTTTATTATGTTTATTGTTTATTGTCTGTATTATAATGTAAGCTCCACAAGGTTGGGAATCTTCTATCCACTAATATACTCACTCAATAAATATGATTGAATAAAAGTAATATATACTAGAGTGTATCTTTGCAGGGCAACACAAGGATCGTCATGGGCAGTCGTGGCACTAAAGTTTGGCTTGGAGGACATTACCTTCTAAATTCCATTAGTCTTTAAACCAACCTGAAATATGTAAAGGTAGGTTGCTTTACAAATGTAGCTTTGAAGTCAGTAATCTAACCTTTCCAAGCAAGTTTCCAACCCTAAGTGTCTTCTGTTTTGAAATTGGGAAAAGTCACTAATGCTGGATTATAATGGAAGACTGTTGCAATTTTCGGACTCCCAGAATATTTCACAATCATTCAGTCACTCATCCAACCGTACATCCATTTATCCGTCCAATCAATATTTTTTGTACACATTACAGGAGTCAGGTATACTACTACTAGGCATTGGTTAAATCAAGATGAAAATATATGGTTCTTGGATGAATCAATCTGGGCACTGCATTATTATGTGATGAATGCTGAATACGTGGGTATATAGAGGGCACAAAATCTTTACGTCTAAGTGGATAGAAAAATCACTCTCTGAGGCTTATTCGTTCATGTGCAAAATGAGAGTACAGGCTAAATAATTTTACTATATACCTTTTATAAGTCCATGACTTGATCCAATGGAAAAGAGCAAACTACTAAAAAGTATTAAGCATGGAGATGTCAGAAAGTAATATTTGATCAAGATTATTTTTGACAAGGACTTGCAATGTGAATCAGAAAGAGAGAGGTATAGTAAGAGACAAGATGATCAGAGAAAAACAGAAACAGATACGTACATATACACAGAAATTGAAAGCTGGGAAAAGTGGAGCTTAAAGAGTCATTTAGGTCAAGCCTCTGGTATTGAAGCATAAAGAGAAAACTACAGACGTAACAATGTTTTAAAAGAGAGATCAACAGCACTTGGTGTCTGAATATTAGTAAGGGAGAATTTCTGAGACATATCTGTACACATCTTTATTGTCTGCAGCTCTGCTATGGAACTGAATTTAAGCAATTTTATATTATTGTTTATGGCTGCATTTACTTGTCCTGACTGCCATATTAGTTTACAACATTGTAAGATCGGGAATAAGATCTTAAAACAAAAATGAGGCAAAAGAGGTACAGATCAGAGTGTGTGGTGGAGAAAGTAAAGTGTAGGAAAAACTGTAATTTTTACATGCAGTTTTATATTTTATATTACAGTATCATGACATTTAAAACTTTCCATTAAATTCCAACTTTGTGGTAGGAGGGTGAACTATTATACACATCTATATGTCTGAAAGCACTGTGATGTACTAGTTGAATAAATGTTTGTCTTCTGCATTTGCCCTGTATTGTTCTCTTGTTATTTGGCATGGATTTAGAGAGAAAAAAAAGAGGTGGGAATTATCAAGAGAATAGGACCTTGATAAATGAAAATGTTTCCAGCGCATAAACTGTGACTCCAATAGAAATGGTATGAACCAAGTGAATTGAATATGAGATAATTTGAAATACCACCATTATGTAACCTGAGAAAGGACTCAAGTGACTTGCAGATTTTCCTAAGGATAATGACACTGTTAGCTGACTGCTAGTTTCTAGCCCCCAACAAACAAAGACAGTTTCTAAACCCTATGTCTTTCAAAATTGTAAGAAGACCCAGTTAATTAATTAGAAGCAGGCTGATTTTCTAACATATATGATGGGCTTCAAAATTCCAGCTCAGAACAGTTTAATTTACACAGACAGTGATAAAAGGATTAAAATATTCTGAATGGACTGTACAGTTTTAAAAGAGCAAGAAAAAAGATGAGTTTGTAGTGGATATGTTGAGTTACGATAATCTCCTTTGTGCCCTCCTATATGTCAGAGCCTGTAAACTACATTCCTCAGACTCCCTAGCAGTTGTGTTCTCTGTAAATTAGATTCCTCCAATTTGATGCACTCACATGAGGTTTGCAGGCGGAAACGAGGAATACAAGGCTTTAGCTTTAGTTGATGATGTGCACAAACACTGAAATACTGAATTTTCTTGAACTGTGACCCAGTCATTAGCTTTGTGAAAGATTGAGGAAGGTGTGGCAGATGTGGGATGGCTTCCATTTGAAGAGAGTAGAAAGCTCTTTGAGTCAAAGCTTTAAAGGGCTTCCCCCTGAAGCTTCCCCCTGAAGCCCCACTTCCTGCAGTGGCAGCAATATCAGTTCTCCAACTGGGTCTTGTGGAGCTGTGGAGTAATTTCTGGAAAGTCAGCCTACAATGCCTCTTGCTGTCCTTCAATTGATTTTTTTAAGAAACTAATTTCCTGTGCTTAACCTCTTCATTAAGATGGATAGAATGGCTTCAGTTTCTTGCAGCTGAATTTCACCAGATCTATCAATAACTTGCTGGTCTACTGTGTCCCAATATTTTCTATCTTGTTTTTTAGTTTTCTTGACTTGCCTTACTTCTGCTCTTTTGATAAGTTTTTCTAGAGTAGGATAGAGACAAAAGAACTGGAAAAATCGATGCCTTGTCAAGAATTGGCTTCATGGAAGCAGTGATATCTTTGAAATACAATGTGCTCACACACATCAAATAACTTTTTGCAGAAATTCATGTATAATTTTTAAACATACTAGTCATCATTTCATTTACTTAGCCATCTTTATTAAGAAGATATTCATTAACCGATTGGGTGAAATCCTTTATTTAAAACTAAAACAAACAAAATTTATTTTACAATCTATCAATTTACAATCTAACAGTTTAGGACTTGTTCAAATGAATAAGAGTAGGTGTACTTCTAGAAAATTTCCTGTCTGAAAAATTAATAGCTAAACTGACAGTACTAGGCTAAAAAACAATGTAGCTTGTAAAAACAAAACAAAATAAAATACATGTCTTCAGAAAGAGCTAAAACTGAACATCATTCAATTTATAATTAAGTAAATCAACATTGACTATGATCACAGGAAGAAAGTTCAGAAATAGTGAATTAACAATACAATTCTATATTTACAACTGAAAGTATATTTTAATACATCTGACATTTTAAAGAAGAACCCTCCATCAGAATTACAAAGACTGAGAGTGATAGTATTCACATACTCATTAAGGGCACGCCTTGAAAACTAACTATGTCCCTAAACCCCTTGTAAAGGTATCATGAGCTCATTATCCTGCATCAGGAAGCATTTGTTGGGCATTAAGTGAGAACCTGAACAACTGCAAGCAACAAGCAGGCTTCTTAACAAGATTTACTAAAGCATCTTAAGGATTTCTGAAGCTCGTTTGTGTGTGTGTGTGTGTGTGTGTGTGTGTGTGTGTGTGTGTCAAGAATTCCATTATTCAATTTCAATGTCTAAAGTTAATAGGAGGACATATGAAATCATAAACCAATATGGAGGTAATGTATTAATTCAAAGGATTTAAGAATTCTTTCACATGAATTCCCAAACATGTCTGTGAACACTAACATACATTTTATGTATATCTATTTTAGCACCTTCATTAATTTGCAAAACTCTTTGAAACAGAGTCCAAGTCTTATTCACCTTCAGTATCTCCCCTGGTATTGAGTTCATAGTAGGTCCACTAATAAATTATTGATTACCTGATTAAAAATAACTCATTCAAGGTATATAAAAGAAAAGCAGTTTCAGAAAGTTTAATCTATACTTTTGTCTTTCATTCTCAAGTGGTTACTAAGATAATAAAAGCAACATTCCTTCTGATCTCAGTTTAAAAGTCATTCTTCAGGGAAAAAAAAACACAACACTGATATTCAATCACTACCCTCTACCCCCTGCTGCTCCCCACTCCTGGGCCCAACAATGTCAGATCCTCATGTCTACCTTTATAAATATCAATCCAGCTCACCAGTTCTGTTTCATATTCTGTGGTTATTTCATTAATGTTTCCTTTACTGGAATATAATCTCCCACACAAAGAGAAATTTCTTTTGAATCCCACTGTAATAGATTTTGGCAAATAGTATAATTTTTTATAGATATTGTAGATATATGGGGGAGGGGAGGGAAAGAGAGAAGGGAAAGGAGGCCTTCAATGTTTATTATTTACTTAATAATGAGTTTATTGATTGACTCCATTACCTAGAGCCTATTCCTCCTCTCCCCATGTCACCCCCGCCCCTACTGTAACCAAAGAATAAATTTATAAGATGGGTGGCCAGGTTGGGAATGTTGTTTGGCGAGAGGTTTCACTATTTATCTGTGTGTTAGAAGGTCAGGAACATAAAGTAAATGATGCTGAAGACATGGTTACGGTCCTGGCAATGCCTAATACTGATCCTATCCAAAAGTCTCTGGACAGATGTTTTCATTCGTAGTTTGTATTGTTCTGTCGTAGCATTAACCAAATTGTGCTATATAGAAGCCCAGTTTCTTAAGCTTTTAACAAGTACTCCTTTCACAAGGTTGTTGTGGTTATGCTGATTTGGGTGACTCTTATACTTCTTTGCATGAGGACCTCTCAAAGCCTTTAAAATATTAATAATATCATTGTGATTTTCCAGGAAAGGAAATCAATATGCAGCATTTGCTAAACTTATTTGAACATTGAAGATGTTTTATTTTATTTTATTTTTGAAGGAGCTAATCATATCCCTAGGAACTAGTATTTCACTGAGTGCTAGACTATTGGCTTGAGTCCCAAGGTTTGTATAAGCACAGTAAAAACTTACAGCCTTCAGTTTATTCTACCCTTCAATTATACTAGTAAGGGATAAAGAGGCAGTAGTCATAGTCTCAGATTCCACATTCTAGTTATTATTCTCATCATTTTATTACAAGAAACACAAGGATAGATATGCTGCATACTTTACAGACCGTTTCCCCCTCCTCAAGGGATAATGTTTAGCATGAAGGATAGAAAAAATGGATCTGAACAACCTGGTAAAAATTTAAGTGAGAGTAGCAATTTTTATTCCTTCTCCAGAAAGAACTAAATTAGAAGTAACTCTGTATTTGAATCCTTGATTATACCAAAGTTTAGAAGAGGAAGCTTAAAAATCAATGTACTAAAGTTAAAGCTTCAGTATATATTGAGCTCCTGAACCATATGTTCTATTCAGTTACTCGGCTGTGGGCTTTACTTTGCAATGCTTTACTGCGTGCAAGGAAGGCAGTACATTCTGATCAACCACCCCAGAGACTGTCATTAACAACTGAGTTTGATTTTATCTTTTGGCTTCTATGCAGATAAGAAGCACAATGTTGTAAGTTTTTATGTTGTTAGTTTTTAGTACTTCACTGATTTATTTTCTCTAAAATAAGTGTGCATACTTAAAAAAAAAACCCTTCCTGAGGCCTGGGGGGTTTCATTTCTGTAATCTCAGAACCTATTTGTATAGGTTAGTTAGAGGTAAACTGGCAGTTTCTTTAAGTTTTAATAACTGAAATGTAAATAGGGTAAGTATATCAGGTAACACAGGGAGAAAACATTCCTATTGATTTGTATATGCTTACAATCTGTATAAAAATGCAAGAATTGTATCTATCATCTATCTTCTATCTATCTACCTATCACCTATGTATATGAAAATAAATGGCAGTTTATAAATGACTTTACAGTTATATCTTAATTTAAGTGAAATTATAGAACTCAAATATTGAACAAACATTTCATTATTGGAAATACATTTTTAATATTTTGATTAAAGGTTCAATGACAACTCTTTTTAACTGAAAACAAAATATACAGTAGGTCAGGCATTATTTTAAACATGATAATTACTTTAAATACAGTTTAATATCAAATTTAGAAGCAGTAAACTTTGTGTGATGTCATTATTTTCTTTTCATAACTGCTAAAATAATTTTTTCACAGTTATTTTGAATAACCCCTCAGAGGCGTGAGTCTTTGAAAATGGAATAAACGCTCTTAATGAGTTGTGTTTCTCAGGTGTGTGAACACATATTCAGGAGAGCCTTCTTTCTGTAAAGGGCGATAACACCATAACTCTTTAAACTTTTTTTTGTTTTTCCTTCTCTGATTTGCTTTAATTTGAAAAGAAAACTTCATGGATATTTTTGGAAGATGGGGATAAGTATTTTCCAATCTTGTAACGTACATTTATGCTCCCAGATTTACCAACCTTGACACATTCACTAAAAATAAGGTCATGATTTTAAGAAACTGTGATTGCTGGAAAAAAAATAATTTTGCCACCATATGTTTTACCTTGAATATGCTGAACCTATTTCTTGGTAAGGCAGAAACTATGCTGCCCTTCAGTCTTTATCTTACTTGCCCTCTTTTTATTTTTGATAACCTGGAAGGCTTCAGGGTAATCATTTTATGATGTAATCTAAAACAAACACTTGAGCAACTTTTACTATAAGACTACTTGGTACATGGTTTCAATAAGTATTTCTTTTTAGTTGTATTTGTTTTATAACCTACTTACTGCTCTAGAAGAAATATCTGAAACAGTTTCCTGTTTATATTTAAGTCTAAATTATTATTATTATTATTATTATTTTGCGGTACGCGGGCCTCTCACTGTTGCGGCCTCTCCCGTTGCAGAGCACAGGCTCCGGACGCGCAGGCTCAGCGGCCATGGCTCACGGGCCCAGCTGCTCCGCGGCATGTGGGATCTTCCCGGACCGGGGCACGAACCCGTGTCCCCTGCATCAGCAGGTGGACTCCCAACCACTGTGCCACCAGGGAAGCCCTATGTCTAAATTATTGATGATCCCCCAAAATAAATTGAATTCATCACCAGAAAAATATTTTTTTTAATTATCCTTTTAGCCTATCATCTGGCAGTGAACTAGGAAAAAGAAACATAGGTTAACCTACCCACTTTGTAATAAGAATAATCATAACATAATTTTTCAAGAAAGAAATGACACAAATGACATATATGTAGGTAAATAAAGAATTTACAATAAAAGTAGACAAATGTGTCCCTAGTAGCTACTTTTCACCCTGAAAGAAGTTTGAATTCACAAAAAATATTTGAGATAGTACTAGTTTCAGCAACCAGAAGCTCTAGAAGAATCTGTTTATAAGAATTCCTTGGCATAAACCCTAAAAAAATACCTCTATGATAAAATCCCAGTGTTATTTCAACTTCTAGTTTATCAGATTTTAAACCTAACTACTAAAAATATGCTATATTGACAAAATATTAGCTTTCAGAAAAAGAGCTAATGATAACAGGAAAAGAATGAAAAGTAGATACTTGAACACAGAAGATGAAGACACATCCATAAATAAAGTTGACTGCTTTTGTTAGGCTATAAACAATTATAACACAGTCTAACAGATTTCTAATTGTGGATCTGATGTAGACTTTGGGAGCACCTAATCCTACAGCCTCTATCTCGGCTTCTTAAAAAGTCATATTTATATTAAAAGGGATCATTTTTGTTAGTTTATAAATACCTAAGAGCTGTGATGTAACTTCCAATCTAAAACTGTATAGAAAAGACAAATTTTTCAAGCAATTCTATTTATGTATTTGTCCAGATTAAGTTCATCAGGCTTTTTATTCCTGCATGCTCTCTAAAAACATGTTTCTTCAATTATTATAAAAAACCAACAACAGGGTTTATATAGCTTCGGAGTCATTTATGTGGGTATTTAAAGAGAAACCCTGGCAAAGCTTTAAATAGAAAGAGAACACACAAATTAACTAGTCAGCATTACCTTCCTTCAGAACTCTAATTAGATTTAATTATTCA
Source organism: Phocoena sinus (assembly GCF_008692025.1). Lineage (NCBI taxonomy): Eukaryota > Metazoa > Chordata > Mammalia > Artiodactyla > Phocoenidae > Phocoena > Phocoena sinus. The sequence goes on from NC_045763.1 coordinate 94,547,461, forward strand.
GTAATTCAGATTCATAGAGCAACTGTAAGCAATTAGATAAAGAAAAAAAGTGATTGTCTTCTTATGCAGTCTGGATCTCAATGGAAAAGGAAAAGAACAAACAAACATACCTTTATTTTCTTAATAATCACCAACCAACATGCAAAAATAATGAATTTAAGAAAGGAAATGCCTTTTGAAAAATTTATGTTTTGCTTAAGACTTTTTGAATGGGGCAGGATTCAATGACTCCTTTAGTAAAGAGCTCTTATTACATCCTTTAATATAAGGATTCCTTTTTGTATGACTTGGATAAGACAGTCATACCATTTGTATTAGGCATGCAGAAAATACAAACCAACTCAAATTTCTAATAAAATAGTATTGGTAGAGTTTGTTTGATTTTATAAATTTCTTTTCTATCTTTCACAATGTTAGGCATAGTAGAAGAGAAATGCCCAATGAGGTGTTGCTTAGAGTATGTTGCTCGCTCTTACTTAGCTGTAACTGCAACATGGGGCTTTTAAAAAACTTCTTGAATAAAGGCCAAAGGAGCATCATGCCAGTCTCATGGCAGACGGAAAAGGGCATCGTTGGGCCCATGTGATAGCTGTGAAACCTCCTGCTCAGAAGTGGCATTTGTCCCTTCTACTCACATTTCCTGGGCCAAAGCAAGGCTATTGCAAAGATCGATGAAAATAGGTTGGAAGAAGATAATCCTTTGTAGGGGGAACAGCAAGTAATTGGACAAAACTATATGCTTGTGGTCGCAAGCAATTCATCCTCTTAATCACAAACAGATGTTTTTCTCCCCTCCTCAGCTAAAATACACTCATTTCTCCCCAAAGTTCCATCCAATCATGACAGAGACTGAAAGTCCAGGATCTCACAGCAGTATATACTGTGGTCCATAGTGATTCCAAAAACTTACATGGGCAAATGTTGCAAGGAACCAAAGGTGGGAAATGTTCCTTTACCACTATTAAGGAATTCTGTCTTGGGATAGCTGAGCCATTCCTTCGGATAGCTCCTCAGTTTATTGCTCTGCATGGTCCTTCATTTATTCTTAGAATAGTTTTCACTTTTCCATTATCATTCTTCTCTGCATATGAAAGAAGTATTAGAGAATATGCCAGCCTTGGGCGCAGAGCTATTTTCTTATTCTGCTTCCCGCTCAGAGAAAGTTAGAGACCCAGAATGTATTTTAAGTCCCAAGCAATCGAATTCTGTTTGATCTAGGTGGATAGCTCTTCTGAAATACAACTCTCTCAAAACTTTGTTTTAATCTCTTTGCTTCCAGTCAACAGTCTGCGCAAAACCACATCCATAATTATTTTTCAGACGTGCTTCTCTCTCTAGACATCTTACCTATACATGAGTTTATCAAACACAAGTAGAAGAACCCCTTCTTTGTTGCTCTTTTTCCCTTGAGCCATTTTGTCAACCTTAAGTGGTCTACTAGGCAGTACCTTAAAATATTCAGAGACATTATCACAGGCAAAGAACTACCTCAAAGCTATTTTAACTGTTTTTTTTTTTCCATTTAAAGCAATTCTCAACTTTATCTTTTACTAGTTCTTTATGAGAAACACTTGCCTCTCTCACCCTGTAAATCCAAGAATTTCTGGATTCTCTCTATTCTACAGTCGTAAACTAGCTAATTCTTTTCCTGGGTCTTTTTTCATTGTATCTTGTCAAGTACAATCAGTAGTTACCAACACACATTAGTAACATTCTGTTTCACAAAAATTTACCTGAAGCCATTGACTTACGCAGTGTGTTATCCTTCTTTCAAGTAGTTTGAGGAATGGTTTTATCAAATGCTTCCCAAATGTATGATATAGGTCACCATTTTTCCAGCCTTTGATAATGATTTTGTTGTTTCTTACTGCTGGGCTCTAAGGTCAATCTCACAAGTTTTAGTATTTTTATTAGAATAGCAACCAACTTCTGTAAGCAATTTTTGTATCAGCTTTCAGTAGGTTATGCTATGGTAGCAAACATCCTGCAAACGTTAATGAGTTACAACAACTAAGGTTTATGTCTTGCTCTCGTTACATGCTGGCTGTAGGTCAGCTGTGACTTTGCTCCAGATGTCGTCTTCTTTCTGGGATCTAGGTCAGAGAAGCAGATCCTACCTGAGACATAAGATTCTTATACAGAGGGAAAAAGCCAATGGCAAAATCAACTGATAAATGTTATGCTCAGAAGAGGCATATGGCACTTTCATTCTCATATCATGAGCTAAAAGCAAGTCTCATGTCCCAGCCTGATGTTAATGAGATAGAGCAATATAATATTCTCCCAGAGTGTGGTGCAATCTATCATAGATTGGAAATAAGATGTCCATGTTTCATCCTTGGAGTGTAGAACCCAGAACTGGTTGAAGGCCAGCATATAATATTAACCTCAGAATATTAACCTCTCCTAAGGACCAGTACGATAATCAGAGACCAATCAATGATTATTTAACCTCTTTGTTGCTACATTATTTTTATTCTTTATTCTATTTGTTCATAATAAGATTTTTTTTTTTTTTACCAATTCTATTAAAGGCCAGCATGAAGTATTAACACACAGACATAATTCCTATTGAGGCCCAATGCTATCATCTGAAATCAATTTTAGAACTGTCCATTTAATTTCAAATAAGGAAAGAAAGACCTATGTAAAAATATTTAAGCTCAGAAATGTACCTACGACTTTGATTTTAGGATGAGAGTACTGTTCCACCAACCCATACCCATTTAGTTACCCCAGTCTCACTTTCAACTATTAGAGGGATCAGCAAATTTACCCTTCAGGCCAAATCCAACCCACCATCTGTTTTTATGCATAAATTTTATTGGGACACAGCTATGCCTGTTAATTTATACATTGTCTATCATTCTTTCATGCTACAATGGTAGGGCTGATTCACTGCAGTAGGTAGTATGGCCCATTTCAGAACTAATTTTTTTTTACCACCTACCCCTTTAAGGAAAGATTTTGCCAACCTGTGCTCCATGGCATTAAATGTCAATTAAATAGTAAAATTTAATATACAATGATGTAATATGAGACTAAGGTATATTATGTCCTGAAAATCACATATTACATTGAAGTAAGATCAATATGCTATATCAGAATAGCTTCAATTTATTACATAGTCTAATTGATTGCATTGAAATTCAACAAAAAAATTTATAAAACCTGAACAAAATGCTTGATTTAATATTTATATTTACACACGGATACAGGTAAAGTCAAGTAGTGCTTTTTAAAAAGTTTAATATTGGAAAGTCATAAGTACTCTAAGAAAAAATACAGCAAAACAAATACATCCAAAATCAGCTATCCTGAAATAAACAAGGTATTATTTGAAACAAGATATTAATATTTGTCAATTTCCTTCATCAAAAATCATCTATCCCTTGGGCTTCCCTGGTGGCTCAGTGGTTGAGAGTCCGCCTGCCAATTCAGGGGACATGGGTTCGTGCCCCGGTCTGGGAAGATCCCACATGCCGTGGATTGGCTGGGCCCGTGAGCCACGGCCACTGAGCCTGTGCATCCGGAGCCTGTGCTCCGCAACAGGAGAGACCACAACAGTGAGAGGCTCACGTAAAAAAAAAAAAAAAAAAAAATCTATCCCTTTCTCTCCAATTATTTATTTCTTTGTTCTCTGTTAAGATCGTATATTCTAACTTTCTGAGTTGAGGTTAATTTCACATGTAAATTATTCTAGATAGCACATTAGTAGTCCATGAAACTATTTCAATTAAATATTTTCTTCTAAAGAAGTAAGGCAAAGTGATAATTTTGGGGAAGAGGGGTATATAAAACTTCTTACCACTCATGTTGTATAATACAGACAGATATCTCTTACAAAGGCCTGGTTGCTAAATGCTGAAATAGACTGTTTACTACAAAATGTATTTATAGCAAAGGCCCTTTATGGTGAAACCATTAAGATGTGTTCTACTGAACAATTCTCATAGCACATCAGGCAAAGGCCTTTCTACCCAGCACCCCAAATGGCAGAGAACATTTCAATTCTGTTGTTACCATTAAAGCCTAGTCAGATATCTCAGGAATATAAAGGGATGATCTCACATCACAAATACCCATTAATAACATAATACATTATGGAAGTCAACACTATAGAATATTATATGGCTGAAAGAATGGTGTCAACCCATGCTTAATAATGTGGGGAGATGATGTTGTGAAGTAAAAGGATAGAGTCATTGATATTGACATTGATATTGATATTGTATTCTTGTGGCTATAGCTATACCTATACCTTTTAATGAACACATAGACAAGACTGGAATTTATATTGGTTGGGTTACCCATGTAAGGAGCTTGGAAGTTGCCACTTCATCTGTTAAAAATGATTAAAGGCAATTTGAGTGATACACACAAACTTCATTTAACACTTCATGAAGTAGACAGTCTCCTGCAAAATGGGGCACAGAGCAAGAAGCTATTATAGCAGGGGTCCCCAACTTTTTTGGCACCAAGGACTGGTTTCGTGGAAGACAATTTTCCGTGGGCAGGGGGTGGGGAGTGGGGTGGGGATGGTTCGGGTGGTGATGCGAGCAATGGGGAACGATGGGGCGTGGCAGATGAAGCGTCACTCACTTGCCTGCCGCTCACCTCCTGCTGCGCAGCCCAGTTCCCCAGGGGTTGGGTACCCCTCTTTTATAGGATAAAAAATAAAGAACAAGAACGAGACAAATAGAAAATATCTGATCTGCTGGGGCCACATAGTCCATCTTGTTTGGGGTGAGAAGGTCCAGAGTTGGCTTGGCTTTGGGGAACTGGCATACTGGATTACAGTAGTCCCTCCTTATCTGAAGTTTCTCTTTTCACAGTTTTAGTTTCCTGCTGTCAACTGTGGTCCAAAAATATTAAGTGGAAAATTCCAGAAATAATTTATAAGTTTTAAATTGCATGCCATTCTGAGTAGTGTGATGAAATCTCAGGCCATCCTGCTCAGCCATCCTGTTCCAACCCTCCTGAGATATGAATCATTCCTTTGTCCAGCATATCGATGCTGTATATGTTACCCGCCTGTTAATCACTTACTAGCTGACTTGGTTATCAGATTGATTGTCTTAGTATCTCAGTGCTTGTGGTCAAGTCACCCTTATGTTACTTAATAATGGTCCCAAAGTACAAGAGTAGTGATGTTGGCAATTTGGTTATTCTCTTACTGTGCCTAATATATAAATTAAAATTAAGCAGAGTAAGAATAAATAAATTTAAATTATTAATAAATAAATTTATAGCTTTATCATAGCTGTGTATGTATAGGAAAAAACATAGTATATATAAGGTTTGGTACTCTCCCCAGTTTTAGACATCCACTGGAGGTCTTGGAATGTATCCCCTGTGGATAAGGGGGGACTACTGTACTGCATTTCTGGTCAAGTGAAGCATTTATAGGAACACAGAAGTATCTAAGTTTTGGTTGGATAACACCCTGGGCAGGAGCAGCTCCATCTTGAGCCTAGAAAGTTATTTTAGTTCATCCTAACAATAAGTAAAAGGCTGAGCAGAATGAAAACATCAACAACTTTTAGGATCCATAAGAGAGGGCAGGACAGGGCAAATCACTGCCCCCATAGTTGGAGAGATAAACAGGTGAATATAGGAAGTTGTGACTTCCCAGAGCAGAAATCGCCACAGAAACCAGTGCTGGGGGAGGGAGCCCTGAACTGTAATTGATGAATTGCTGATGAAGGAAACCTGAAGATATCATCCCAAAATATGCCTCTGACATAAAAATTATTTTGAGCTGTAGGAAAGTAAGAAGCAGCAAACCCAGAAAGAGTGCTCCCTTATCTACCTAAGGGCAGCATATAAATTCTCCTTTTCCTGGAGACAGAGTCTTGTCAACCCAGAGGAATCTCCTCCATTCATACTCTAGAACCATTAGTTTTGTACTACATTAGTTCCCTCCCATATATTTACCTTCCCACAGTTTGCCACCGTTTGGAAACCTGAAACTGCTTTCCTTTGTGCTCCCATTTCTTTTTTTTTTTTTTTTTTTTTTTTTTTTTTTGCTGTACGCGGGCCTCTCACTCTCACTGTTGTGGCCTCTCCTGTTGCGGAGCACAGGCTCCGGACACGCAGGCTCAGCGGCCATGGCTCACGGGCCCAGCCGCTCCGCGGCACATGGGACCCTCCCGGACCGGGGCACAAACCCGTGTCCCCTGCATCGGCAGGTGGACTCTCAACCACTGCGCCACCAGGGAAGCCCCTGTGCTCCCATTTCTTTACAAATTTATCATTCTTTGTTGAAGATGCTAGATAAGCTGGAATTTTAAGCCATCATTTTGAGTTACTTTTCATTTAGATTTCTCCCATGTGATGTGTGCTGCATGCATTAATAAACTGTTTATCTGTTGTTAATCTTTTGTTGAAGAGTCCTTGCTGAAAACGTAAGATGAGTAGAGGTAGTCTCATCTCCCCTACACTGGAAGCTCAATGCTGTCAAAAACCAAACTCTGCACACTCAGTAAGACAAAGCAGAAACCTGAGTTTATTGCAGAGGTTTCAACCTGCAAGCTGGGAAACTCAAGGCTCCGGGAACAACGAGTTCAGATCTGCCCACAGACTAAGGGGTTGGGTTTTTTCCTGGGTAAATATGGGAGTTACTTGAGTGATTTTTCAGGTCATTGGCTGCCTAGTGGTCTTTTTCCTTATTTGGATCAGGGTAGCAGAGTCATGGGAACAAGGAAGTCCAAAAGACGCATGAACAGACTTGGTGTTTTGGGATCGGCTGTCATCCTCTGCTAATTTCTGAAAAGGGATGTAAATTCCTACAACTTATGTTAGGTAAGGTTAAGTTTCGTTTTCTTTAATGCACCTGCCTTGGCCAACTCCATTTTGTCCCCAGCATAAGTGACTCCATGTTAGTTTTGGTTCTACGGTGTGAATAACTCTGAAAGTTAAAAACTCCAGGGGGACCTGGTCATGGGACATTGGGTGTGGGGTGAACACTTGTGAGATTTACCTCCAAGAGCTTGACCAGATTCCAACAGTAAATATGAGAGAAAACTCCCTTGGTATTCTGGCGGGGGGTGGGGGAAAGGAAACATTTTGAAATACTCCAGGTGGCTTAGTTTTCCTAACACGGTCTGCCCTCAGGGGAAGCCATTTAACCAGAGCCTAACCTGCTGGGGTATTATCAGCCTAACTGACCTGGGAGAAGGGAACTACCCAACTGCAGCCCACTCTAGCCATCCTGTCCCACCAAAGGAGGGAGAAACAAACAAACTGAGAAACACTCGAGAAGTTCACAGTCCAGAGGCATAGGCTCACATAGAAGACTGGAATCCTGAAGTGATATACACCAAATTTTAACTATGGTTTCCTCTGGGGAGAAAAGTATAAGGAGTGGAGATGGGCTTCTTCAAAACCTATATATTTTTTGCATGTTTATGAAATTTTCAAAAGTCATATGGTAAATGTATAAATTTTTAATAATCAGAAACTGCTGTCTTATTATGAAGATGTGTGAAACATTTAAACTACCCTTGCAGAGTATGATGTAAGGTATTTGCAGAATTGAAAACGAGGGGAAGCAGTTTTCTAACAATGTGAAAGAAGGCTGAACTCCAGTTATTAAGCTCTTGAATGATGACCTGAAAATTGTTTAGAGAAAGACAAACTTGCTGAAGTCCAGTTATTAAGCTCTTGAATGATGACCTGAAAATTGTTTAGAGAAAGACAAACTCCTGGATGAAAGAGATACTATGTCAATTGACATTCTGTAGGAACTTTTACTCCTTAGCTATTCTGAAAAAGCTGTTCTTTGTGAAAGAAGTACTTGACCATCATCTAAAGGCATACACTTCCAAATATCTTAAAAGCTATATGAGAGGCCGTGAAAACAATACAACTTTGTTTATAGTAAGTGTTGTGACATTGCGCAGCAATTCCATATTAGTAGACAACAAGGATAAGGCTTTTCCAAAACTCCACTTCTTCACACATGAGTATATTACCAAATTAGATTTGAGGCCCCCCTCCTGGGGTCCTAGTTGAAGTGAAGCCCCTCTAGCTCAGTTCAGGAAGTTCTTTCACCGTTCAGCTTTGCACAGCCAATAACAAAATCGATGATGAGACTGAAACAGCACAAGTTTTCTTCAAAGGCCAGAGAGTGGAGCAGCACAGACTTGGTTTGCAAATCTGCTTCTCATGGGGGGAGTGACCAAGGCAAGATTTTTATTTTTATTTTTTTTCTGCGGTACGCGGGCCTCTCACTGTTGTGGCCTCTCCCGTTGCGGAGCACAGGCTCCGGACGCGCAGGCTCAGCAGCCATGGCTCACAGACCCAGAGCGCTCCGCGGCATGCGGGATCCTCCCGGACCGGGCCACGAACTCGTGTCCCCTCTATCGGCAGGCGGACTCTCAACCACTGCGCCACCAGGGAAGACCCCAAGGCAAGATTTTTAAAGGTAGCATTAATGAAGGGGAGGCATATGTATTGGTTTTCTGGAAAAAGGTGGGTTTGTCCCTGGAACCGGGGTGCCACCTCTTTTTCTTCCTTCTGTGGTCTGGTGTTTCCTGTCTTGTCTGCCGGTAGGTGCGGCAGTTATCATGCTAATTATTACACTGTATAATGAGCCTCAGGTTCACTAGAGGTCAAGACGGTGACTTAAACAAGTTACAGCTGGATTTTGGTTTTGTCTTTAGTTTCCTCCTTTTGAGGTTTGGTTCTGCAACTGAAGCAAACACAGTTTCCACTTGGCAGGGTTACGATTCTGGGGCAACAACCTCGGTAACAAATAGAAAGATTTGGGGAAACTATGCCAGGCACCAGGTTGCATATAAGTCAAGAATTTGCCCTTCCATGAGGAACCATTTTATAGTTTGTTGGTAATTAGAGAAAGACCAGATTTTGTTATCTGCAAGTAGCCTAACTCAGGTGTTACAGAGAAACCTGAGCATTTTGCTATGATCAGAGTAGGTTTTAGTTTTCAAATAAGACACATAACTGATGATTTTAATTACTGGGGGCATTCCAAGAGTCACCTCATTAACATAACAAAATATTTTTCTTCTCTTTCACCACTTAGGAAATCCCAAGGGTTTTAGAAGCTTTGTGCTAGAGGAAGAAGATCAAATATATATTTCTTATTATAAATCACTATATCACACTAAGGACATATATTATTTATATTTGTTAGAACTTTGAAAAATAGACATTAAAGATAAATATTAAACTATATAAAAATTAAGCAAGTGTGCTTTATGTGCCTTACTTCAGCATGGATACCATCACTGAAGTGTTTTTAAAACATTCCATTTACAAAATCTTATAAAAACAGACATAAGCAGCACTTAAAATGGAAAAAAAAAAAAAAAAAGATAAATGTTGCCCACTAAGGCAGCATGTATTCAATAAGAGTATAATAAGACCAAAGTATTTTTCTCCCATTTAATGGCATCATAGTACCTGAACTATTCCTTCATAAAATTTATTATGGCTAAAATAAATTAGGTGATGGTTTAATTCACATCTTCTTCTCTAGACTGTAAGCTCTTTGAGGGCTGGGCTATGTTCCCCAAGCATTTTATTTAGCAGATTCTTAATAATTATTTGTGAGATAAGTCAGTAAATTAATGGCTCTGGAAGGATATATAACACTGAAAGTGAGACATGTATTATATTACTTTGGGATAGATAAGAATATTAATAATAGTATAATAATAAGAAGAAGAACAAAATAGGGAATATGGGATGTTTGTTTTTAAACCTAGTTACCTAAAATACTGTGATAAGAAGGCCATAGTCTTAACTTGGTCAGGGCGCAATGGTCCTGTTCATTCAACAAATGTTTATTGAACACCTACTAGATAGAAAACACTGAAAGGTAAATGAGCAAGCATCATGGGTTTTATGTTTACAGAAGTTACACGTATCTCTATTTCCTTCTACTTTTTATTGTAAGTGTCACAAGGCAAGGATACATTAAAAATAGGCACAGTGAAAGTTCTAGTAAGAATGGGCCAATTGCAGCTACATCTTTGTATACAAAGTACATTTACTTCTGCAAAAGATGCTGAGGCTTCTGTGTCGCTATTATTTATAGAGTACCCTCAGAGGATTGGAACCAAACAAGGCAACCAAAGATAATACAGATCTAAATATAAAGCAGTTCTGTTATAAAAATTTCCTTTCAGGAGATGCTAAATATGAAAATATGTATGCTGAAATTCTAGACTTCCATTATATAATTTGCAGTACTGCCCTTAATTTTTCTTCCTAGTCCTTCTTAAACCACTTCAGTCAGCCATCTGGAAGAGCCTTGACTTTGGCATTTGTGAAGCTGTGACTGTAAAGACTCCAAACTTGTTTCTGCCTTTCTGGTAGAGAGAAAGGAGAGCAAGGCTCCAGTGGTCCTAATTGCTCTCTTTTGAAGACGGAAGAAAGTCAGATGTGAAGGAAGGAGATGGAACTAGAAAATGGTTGGCTCTTTTGATGAGAATGAAACAGTGATATAATAATTGACAAACTCAAAGCTGTTTTTTGAAGAAATTTATTTCCTATTTAAAGAAAATTTTTAAGCTTTCTGTACTTCATTTCCAAGACTGAAAAAGTCCTTTATGCTAGAAAAATTATTTTTATTTTCAGTTTGCATGGAAATAATTTGGGGAGAGAAACATGCACATTACTTACATTCCTCTAGTAACTCTTAGGGAAAAATATTTAAGTTGCTTCCAAATATTCTTCAGACTACTAGGTTGGCAAAAGGGGTATTGGCATTTATTCTCATTGATAAGAACTTTTTGAAATGAAAATCCTTCTTGCTCTATAAACATAATGATAATTATTTTCCATGGAAATATATTACTTTTTTTTTTTTGGCTGGCACTAAGGAATTAAGCTGTAAGAACAATTAACAGCTGAAGCTAAAAGTGCTACAACCTGAAGGTAGAAAAGTGTGAACTTTGCCATCTCCTGAGTTCCTATTATTACCAAGTTTCTTTCTCTGTCACTTTATTTTATTACCTCTAGCATTTCACTTCAGGAATGTAGAAGATAAAAGAGAAACATTTTAACATACATTTGCACTGCACTTTTGATAATCAAAATAATTATATTTACCTTGTCTATCTATGTTGTCCGACAGTAGGCCATATGAATAAAAGCAAGCAGGAAAAAAATTTTAGATAATATCCCACTTAAAGTATAAAGAGAATCCTACAAAGAGCATCCTATTAGTTATAATATTGCAGTAACTATAGTCATGAATATACTTAGGCATTAATAAAAAATTTCTGGTAAGTAAAACTGGAATAAAAAAAAATCAATCAATAAGATGTAGGTACTGTGCCATAAGAGATGCCCACAATAATGTACTCAAAATCTGTACACTAAAGGTATATCATTCAATATTTTTTAATAATATAGAATTATTTTAAATATATTTCTTCCAATAGGTGGAATGAACTTCAGTTCTCTGCTTAATAGCATATAGTTTAGTTTATAATCTATAGTAGCCATCTTTAGTTAAGAATAGTTAACCTTAAAGTAGAAGAGGAGGCAGCCAAAGAAATAGAAAGATGTGAAATTGCAGGACCAAACTAGGGCACATTCAGTCACCTGCTCTTTTTCTTAGTGGTGGCTGACATGACTAGCACATGAATGTTATGGGAGTTTCTGTGGTGCCATTGGTTGAAATGATTCCAAAAACAGTTAGCCAGGCAAACTGAGAGATAAGAAGTTTGAAGTGATAGTGGGAAAAGCTGGAAAAACCTGGGAGTGCCACAAGGAATCTCTTATAGATGAGCAGAAGTATTGCCAAGTATTAATGAAAATATAGATGATGTTAGATGGCCTTAACTTGTCATTAAGTCCAGTGAGCACAATTTCCTGTTTGTCTGTAACCATTTTTAGTAATAAAAATGAAGGTTAGGGCTTCCCTGGTGGCGCAGTGGTTGGGAGTCCGCCTGCCGATGCAGGGGACACGGGTTCGTGCCCCGGTGTGGGAGGATCCCACATGCCGCGGAGCGGCTGGGCCCGTGAGCCATGGCCACTGAGCCTGCGCGTCCGGAGCCTGTTGCTCCGCAACGGGAGAGGCCACAACAGTGAGAGGCCCGCGTACCGCAAAAAAAAAAAAAAAAAAAAAAATGAAGGTTATAAATTGTGAATTATGAAGTTATGAATTCCTCTAGAATTTGATCTTCTCAATAGAGGAATTATCTTGAAGATCCAGATGAAATTCCATCTTCTAAAATCCTCCCTAGATTTTTCAGCCCCATTGACTGCTCTCAGAAATTACTCTGCTTTCCTGATCTTGTATGTGGAACCAGTGATGGCTCACCTGGATGATGAGTCAGTACCCAGAGAACCACCACCATGTCTGCAGTGCCCCACGTAGTAGTGACCACTGAGGATCTTAAAAAGAATACGAATGATTGTGAGAGCATCGTTCTAATGGTTGGCCTCAGGAACCTGGCTGTGGACTGAAGAAGATATTCACTGGAAATGTAATTAACAAAGAAATTTAGTATTATAGTGATGTTATTGGACATACTGAAGGCACTGAAGATAATGTCAGGGGGTACATTGAGAAAGTAATTATAAATTAGATGCCCACATCCATTGAGGCAGTGGGAGAATATCCTTTTTAAATGGGTTGATAACTAGAAGTAGAATGGGAACACAGTGTTATAAGGAAGTTCTGTGCACTTGAGAAGAGGGAAAGTGATATAACTGTGATTTGGAAGTAAGTAATTTAAACTAGATAGTATGTCTGTCTTTTCTTTAAAGGCCACTGGGAAGTGGGAAATGCAAAAGCATCAACATAAGGGATTTGCAAGGTGATAGATGTGAACAGTGTGATAGGATTGAGAAAGATAATATCGTTTGCTGGGAGAGTGAGGTCTAGGATTTGTGCTCAGCAGGGCTGGCTTCATGGATGTGGGACCAGTGCAGTGAGCACAGGGCCTCCTGCTCAGAAGGGTCTGCACTTGGCATTTAATAATCTTCAGCCACTATCTTTAAATTCACAATAATTTAATTTTTGAATTTGTGTTTTGTGAGTGAAGTCCAGTGGGATAATAGAATGTGTGCCAATAGATTGGAGCCTCAACTCAAATGCAGTCTCACTTTCTACCACCTCCCGCCTTCCCAGAAAAGGTTCTTTGCCTCCCACTCCATCAACCCCTAAGGTCCATCAGGGCCCCTCCTGGCCTCTTCCTCCCCACTAACGCCCCCCAGTGACAGCGGCCACCTCCTGCCCCCTGGTGTCCCAGGTCCTGTCTGGCCTTCCCCTCCCTGCACCCATCCAGCCATTGCTGCTGCCTTCCACCCCTGGTAGGGGACTGGGCATGGGTTTGAGGAGAGCGAAGGTTGGGTGCTCTTGCCCTATAGCATTTCAGAGCTGCATATGGCTGTGTCCATCCCTACCTGGGGCTTGCAATACCAGAGTGTATTTGGTGGGTAACTTGGTGGGAGTGAACCTCTAGCCAACCCCAGATCCAGGCACCCAGTGGGTCTTGGTGCAGAGGTTGCAATTCCGTGGGAATTGTCCATCTACTATGGGTTGGGGCAGCCAGCTCATGAGAAAGGGAGATTGACCTCTCTACCCCAGCTGGGGTATAGAAATTGGTGGCTGGTAAGAAGAGGAATTCAGCAGCTAGTGGCTGTGAGCTAAACATAGAGTTGCAGGGTGAGGCTCTCTGGAACCAACAAGGGTCTACATTCTGCAACATAAATTGCAGATAAAAAACACCTTGACAGGTGAGAGAAGAAATAAAGAAAAAGGGTGCAAACTAAAATAAAAAAATCTTAAAAGAAAATATAAAATAATATATTCATGACTGCTCATTAATAACAGATTTTTAAACATACACTAAAATAACATTTAGTTGGGCTTCCCCGGTGGCGCAGTGGTTGAGAGTCTGCCTGCCGATGCAGGGGACGCGGGTTCTTGCCCCAGTCCGGGAAGATCCCACATGCCGCGGAGCGGCTGGGCCCGTGAGCCATGGCTGCTGAGCCTGCACGTCCAGAGCCTGTGCTCCACAACAGGAAAAAAAAAAAAAAAAAAAAAAAAAAAAAAAAATAACATTTAGTTAAATGTTTCTTTTTATTTAAAGAAAAAAATGTTATATGTGAATGCATTAAAACTCAACATTTTTACAATTAAAAAAAAATCAAAGTGAAAAGCTATGCCAAAGACTGAAAGAAAATAGATGCAACTTATATGAGTAACACAAAATATCTAGAATATATTTTAAAACTGCTATAAGACAAAAAGAAAAAGATAATATGTCCAAGGGCAAAATATGTTAAGGCCATTTGAAGAGGAGAAACACTAATGATTTATATATAGTATAGTGGGTTCTTTTAAACACCAATTAGAATGTCAAAACACTAACAAATTTTAAGATAAAGATCGTAAGTATAAGGAACTGTAGGTCATCTTACATACTTTGGAGTAGATATAAATAACCTCAGTATCTTTGAAGAGCAATTTTTCAATTTAAGAGATATATTCTATGGATCAGCAATTTATTCCCAGATGCACATCTTAGAGAAACACTTGTATTTGTGTACAAGAATATACATACAATAATGTTTATTATTTCATAGATTACAATTGCAGAATCTCAGAAACAATCTAAATTATCATTATATAGAATGGATAAATGGGAGTGAAAGGGAATAATCTAAAGTGGATAAAGTGACCTGTAGTAAGAGCTATCATTAATACATATCAAAACAATATATTCAGACAAAAAATATAGTATGTTCTGTATATCATCTGTACTCACCTTTAAAAATGGAAAATCATCATATATAACTTGTGCACACGCAGGTATGTAGTAAATTAATGAAAACATGCACAGGAAAGATAAATGCTAAATGAGGAAGGGGAGAGGAATTTGCAAGGGGTGAACATGGAGTTTAGCTCTATCTGTAATATTTCAGTTTTTTTTTTTAACATCTTTATTGGAGTATAATTGCTTTACAATGGTGTGTTAGTTTCTGCTTTATAACAAAGTGAATCAGCTATACATATACATATATCCCCATATCTCCTCCCTCTTACATCTCCCTCCCACCCTCCCTATCCCACCCCTCTAGGTGGTCACAAAGCACCAAGCTGATCTCCCTGTGCTATGCGGCTGCTTCCCATTAGCTATCTATT
Organism: Phocoena sinus; assembly: GCF_008692025.1. NCBI lineage: Eukaryota > Metazoa > Chordata > Mammalia > Artiodactyla > Phocoenidae > Phocoena > Phocoena sinus. Next base: position 94,562,594 of record NC_045763.1, read on the forward strand.
TTACGTTTGGTAGTCTATATGTGTCCATGCCACTCTCTCACTTTGTCCCAGCTTACCCTTCCCCCTCCCCGTGTCCTCACGTCTATTCTCTATGTCTGCGTCTTTATTCCTGTCCTGCCCCTAGGTTCTTCAGACCATTTTTTTTTTTTTTTTTTTAGATTCCATATATGTGTGTTAGCATACGGTATTTGTTTTTCTCTTTCTGACTTCATTTTTTAAAAGAAAGCAAATATCACAAAATACTAAGACTGATGAAGCCAGCCAATGATTTTAGGGGCAAGTTTTTACACTTTCTTTATTTATTTTGGGATGCTGAAAATATTTTATAATAAAGCCAGAGAAAGATAGGGACCAGGCATGAAGGGGAGGCGACTGAGTTCAAAGGAGCAAGAGGGAGACTTTTAGGTTTACTATATCTGGACAGTGGTGTTGGTCACATGATTCCATACATTGTTAAATATAAAACAATTATACACTTAACACTGATGATTTTTATATGTAAATTATATCTCTATAAAGCACATTTAAAAAAAGTCTTCCCAGGCTTCTTCACTCTAAAAAAATGTCAGAGTTGAGAGTCATTACTCTGTAAGTATCCCCAGATATGTCTCTCTCTGCATCTCTTACTCAGTTTCTCTCCCAGATTTTCCTTCTCTTTATTTTTCTTTCTCCCTTCCCCCACCCCTTGGTCTTTCTCTGCTTTTGCTGGCCACTCTCAGCAGCTGCCTGTCCTGCTTTTTATCTGTCTATCTTCCAGTGTTGCTATTGCCAGAATCACATTTGCTTCCCTGATAACAGTGGGTCCTGCTTAAACCAAGTCATGGAGAAATTCAACTCATTTCACAGGACCTCTAACCCCTTTTCTTCCTGGGGCTCACACATATACTCTACTGCAGACCCCGATCTGGAAAAGGTGCTAGGGGAGGGAAACCAGCTGGTAGCTTCTTTAAGAGAGATAGATGTAGGGGGAAGGGAGAGGAAAATGTGCTGGGTTATGAGATCAACTATAATGCCTATGACATTTCGCTGGGGCTGTATGATGAGGAAAATATAGATAAGTTATATTCTTATTAGTAATTACAGCATAGACAAAAGCAGAATCAGAAGCGCTTAACTTAAACATCCCGTCATTGCCTAGTAGCAGGGATGCTACTCCCTGAATTCCAAATTAAGAATTTTATGCATTCATACCTTGTTGCAATGCTAGTTCCTTCATATCATTCCAGCTTCTTGGTTTTACTAGCCCTACCTTAAGCTTTTACACTGTGATCTACTCATCATTCAGTCTTTGCTCTACTACTTCATTCCTCAAGCCACAGTTTGAAGTCAACAAACATTAGCCCCTGGCACATTCTGGGTACTCTGATGGAAGCTAGAGGGCTCAAGGGGATTGAGATACAGTTGTTGTCCTCAAAGATCACATGGTCTAGAGGGGAAATACACTTTATCTACTCATCTTGACTTTGAGATATTTAGACTAGCATCACAGTGTTTGCAATATCTGCATTGATGTCAGTAATATCTCTTAAGAAATGTCCTGAGTAAACTCAGCTTGGCATCCTCAAGGGACACTCCAGTTATAAAGAGTGAAATGTTAAAGAAAAATGACCATGACACAAACTAATTTTATTTCTTTTAGATTTCTGATGTAGCATGATGTAGGCAGAGATTAGTAAATTTGATGGGGAATTAAGAATAGGAATTAGATATGATCAGCACAAAAAGAATTATCTCTAGATTGCCTTTTTCTTCCAAAGCATATCATCACCATTTATTATCTTATTACTTCCTCCACTTCATGTAATTCCTTTTATAACACTCTAAACATGTTAACTAGAAAACAAAGATAAAGAATGTACGAACCATTTACTGGATTTTGGCATGACTTTTCCACTCTATAGTAGAAAAGTAATGTACAAATAATTTAATAACCTTTAAAAATATTAAACTTGTCATTGGTTACCTTTTAGAGAATTTTTTTATATAAACTATAATTTTGTAGATGGATTTTATAAAAAGTAGAATGCTAAAAATAAGCAAAAGAAACAAAATTTTATTTTTTCTTTAAGAATTTGTAATCAGAAAAAAAGAAAAAATAAATTAATTACTGTGAATGTAGTAGCAGTATTAGATTTTTAATTTTTCCATGTTCATCATTTTAAAAACCATCATTTTTGTTTGGTTGGTTGGTTGGGTTTTTTTGTGCGGTACGCGGGCCTCTCACTATTGTGGCCTCTCCCGTTGCGGAGCACAGGCTCCAGATGCACAGGCTCAGCGGCCATGGCCCACGGGCCCAGCCGCTCGGCGGCATGTGGGATCCTCCCAGACCGGGGCATGAACCCATGTCCCCCGCATCGGCAGGCGGACTCTCAACCACTGCGCCACCAGGGAAGCCCAAAAACCATCATTTTTTTAGCTACTTATATTCTTTTTTTGTTAAAGTTCCTTTGAAAATTACTGACATGAATGTAAGCATACCATGATCATTCTTAATTAACAGCAATTATAGCTAACAAGGCACAGGAATTTGTGGGAAGGAAAAAGAATGGTAAATTCTAAGTATTTTTATTTTTATCTCCAGGAAAGCTTAACATTACTTGGAGAGTTTGGTTAATGTAAACTCAATCTCAAGAAAACCCCACAAACACTGCTCCAGGTGGATAAAGGCTAGCCATTGAATGTTGCCTAACTTTGTTACATTTTTATATTAAAATCACAATTTTCAGGATCCCTTAACTTATTTGGGTTTAGTTTTATATTAGTTGACCTCAGTTATTAAATAAGGGAGTATCAGAGCCAAACTGTTATGAATTTCTAAAGAAAAAAAAACCTTATTATATGACTTAAAGAACAGTAGCATTGTTGGAACTTTGTCTTCCCATTTTATAAAAGCTAATTGGAAATGACACATTATATCTCACTGTAATAGGAACATTCATTAGTTGCCAAGATTGGGCATGAATAGATCGTGGTATGTGTTAGGCTGTGTGAGTTTTAAAATAATGTTCAGAATACAAACAAGAGTTTGTAAAAATAAAAACTAAAGCAAATGCTTCTATAAGATTATTTTACTCAGACAGTTTCTGTCTCTTAGCTATATTTGATTCAGTAGTTAAGCTTTATAGTTCAATACTGTAGATAAGTCTACCTTTGACTTTTATGGCACATAAATATAGAGCATTTTTTGGAAATCACATAACAGTTGTTTGTTTAGTTTGGCGTATGGCCACAATTCTTAATATTAATAAAGTAAAATATTCATTATAGATCAGTTCCTAAGAGACCCAGGACCTATATTGTGGAGCCATAAAGTCTTATTAAACACAAGAAAGTACATAGCATTAATGTGGACTCTCAGTTGGCTACAAATCCAGCTCATCTTCTTTTACAGCTTAGCTCTTAACTCCTGTGATATGTCCCCCATTTGATCACAGCATTGTAACAAGAGAAACATATCTGAAAACTCAACTGCAAATCCATTCAATTTACTGTATGTCTTTAGCTACTAAACTGCAGGATAAAGCTCCTATTTGTATAAAACGCATACACATTAGTCAGCAGTGTGCTTTTACTTTGAGTTCAAATCAAATTATATGGATATTTAAGTGAATAATAATTCTATTTCAGTAGATTTTAAATTCAAGATGCTTTTGATGAAAACAGATTGCTCTTATTGACATTTATTATTTGCAGTTCTGAGTCATATTAATGTAATTCACCATCTAAAATTTCATTCCTATACGTCTTTAACATGCATAAAACTGTTCAGTTGAAAGTGTATTTTTATAAAACTATATATTCTATACATGCTTTTAAAGTAAGAGGTGATATTCTTACCTTTGAGTCTAGTGTGATTACTTCAGAAGAATATGGTGTTCATTTATTTAAGATTAATTAGTTCTTTAATATTCAAACATATTATCATACCAGTCAATTCCCAAGAGAAAATGCTCTGGATATTGGCCTGCAGTTATCAAAGTTGAGGAGCTACAAGAAGTGAAGCAGCTAGGATTAATAGATTTAGGGCAAGATGCATCAGCCAAGGAGTTAGGAATACTCGCTCAAACAACCTTACAATACCTGGGATGTATTGTACCTGCACAGGGATGTTTTTCAGATCGAATGAGGCCGTACCTGTGGTACTTTACTTTGAGGTATGGAATTTAAGTTCCAAGAAGTGGGAACAAACACCTGATGTCAAGGAGTGGACCAGTAAAGAAAGAAAATTTCAGAGAGGCTAATGTTCTGCTCCCACAAATACTGGGCAGCAACCAGGATGTAATTATATTAAAAAAATTAATTTGTACAAAGCATGTGGAACTGAAAAATATCTCAGGCTCCAAATTATCTGGTCACTTAGTAAATGTACATGATATTAGCTTTATCATTTTATATTTTAATTTAAATACGAAATAACTGGAAAGAGCACATGCTCAAAATATCCATATTTGGCCCTCTCTTACCTCTCCAAGATCCATTTTCTTCAAGGCTAAGCTAGAAATAATACCTACCTTGTAGAACCAGTGCACGGATCAGTAACAATGTCTGTACAATTTTCTACGTGTACTCAATGGTGGTGCTAGATAAATAGTAAAGAGTTTGTTTCTGCCAAAATACTCAAACAGCACTTATAAGGCCGGTGAGTATGAACACCTTACCATTGTTTATTTAACTTGACATAATGCTTACCCTATGACTGCTCTTCTACTAGTATATGGCAGCAGCAATGTGGAAATATCAGTTCTGTTATATTCTCTCCAATACTGAATGCTAAAATTATTTTCGCTCATTAATTTGATGAATATTTAACAATTCCTACTATGTGCCAGGTTCTGTACTAAGCAAAAGAGTTACAAAGATGAGTGATTGCACTCCTGTCACTGTAGGGTTTACTGTCTACTCAGTGAAGCCACGAATATAACTGCATATCAAAGTACGGGCTTTGTTAAGAATCCGTAGCCACACAAAATAGTAAATCAAAATACTACAATCATATCCTGGGTTCTGACAAATCTGTTTAGAAATCTCTCTGCCCTTATTTTGTTTGTGTGTGTACGGAGAGAGCAGGGGAAGAGGGAAGGGATGAAACACTGAGGAGCATATATGTGGAGAGAGGGGGCCAAAATGTTATTGCCCCTATCATTCTCCACATACAGTATATAAAATACTGGTCAAATAAAATGTAGATGTGTATAGCAGACAACTGGGAAAATATTATTACTACATAAAATGAGGAAGCACAAATAATTAAGAAAAATATATCTCTAATATTAAACTACTTGGCAAAATAAAACTGAAACAGTAATTGAATGACTAATAATTAAAGTGCATAATATTTGTAATGACTTCACCAAATTGGAAGTTGAGTTTACTGCATCTGACTCTTCATGTCTATAATGCATCTATGGTAGTCTCACTATGTATTTATATATATATATATATATATTTAAAAGCTTATTCTTTGGGTTGCTAGTATTTATGGAAGTGGAAAATTTAAGCCCTGTATTCTTTTTGGTTTAATTTTGCTTTTAACAGTTTTATTATGGTATAATTGACATACAATAAACTCATAATTTTAAAGTATACAAATTTGATATGTTTGAATATGTACATATATCCTTGAAGCCATTATCACAGTCAAGTTAGTGAACATATCCATTACCCCTAAAAGTTTTCTCATGTTCCTTGATAATCCCTCTCTCAAGCTCCTCCTCTCCATCCCAGTCAACTCTTATCTGTTTTCTCTCACTAGAGATTAGTTTGTTTTCTAGAATTTAAATAAATAGTCATAAAAGATGTGCTCCTATGTCCCCTTTCATTCAGCATAATTATTTTGAGATTTATTCATACTTTTTCTTAACAGTTTATTATTTTGTTGCTTGGTAATATTCCATTATATGGATATGCCATATTTATTTATATATTCAGCTGTTGATGCACATTTGGATTGTTTTGAGTTTTTGGCTACTCTAAATAAATATGAATAAGTACTCATATATAAGTCTCTATATGGATATATGCTTTCATTCTTTTTGGGTTAAATGGCTAGCAGGAGAATAGCTGAGTCATTTGGTGATTTTATGATTAACTCCTTGAGAAACTGCCAAACTGTGTTCTAGAATTGCATTTTGCATCCCCACTAGCAGTGCTTGAGAACTCCAGTTGCTCCACATACTTGCCAACACTTGGCTTGGTAAATTTCTAAAATTCTCTCCATTATAATAGGTGTGTAATGGTATCTCATTACATTTTATTTTGCATTTCCCAATGAATAATTATAAGAGATTCTCAAATCTTTTCATGTAATTGTTTGTCATCTCTATGTCTTCTTAGATGAAATGTCTGTTCAGGTTTTCTGCCCATCTCTTTAGTGGGTCATTTGTTTTCATATTAATGTGTCTTGAGAGTTCTTTATATAATCTGGATGTAAGTCCTTTATCAAATATGTGACTTGATATTATTATCTTCCAGTCTGTGGCTTATTTTTTTCATTCTCTTAAAAGACAATTTTGGAGACAAAAGTTCATAAATTTGGTGAAGTATAATTTATCAATTTATTTTTTCTTTTACGGATCCTGCTTTTGGTGTTGTATCTAACAGCTTTAGAATACATGGGGAAAAAACTGATTAAATAAAAGGAGAAATAAATCTTCAAATATACTCGGAGCTTTTAATAGTTATTTTTCAATAATTAATAGAAAAATGCACAGGTAATCATTAAAGACATGGAATACCTGAACAACATCATCAGCCAACTTGACCTAGTTGACATTCACAGATCTACCCGACAATTCTACCCGACAATGGGAGAATACATATTCAAATCAAAAGCTACAGTATAGAAGAGACCAAAATTTGCACCATAAATTGTTTCAATAAATTATAATGATTTAACCTATATAAAGTATGTTCTGTATATCAGATATCAATGATAAATAAATCTCTAGAGATTCCCAAAAGGTATTTGGAAACTCAAAAACACAATTCTAAATAACCTATAGGTCAAAGAAGAAATCAGCAGGAAATTGGAAAGTATTTTGTACTGAATGACAATGAAAACATAACATCACTCAGAGGGAAATTTATAGCACTAATTGCCTGTCTTAGAAAGCAACCAAGGTCACAAATTAATGGCCTTAGCTTCCACCTTTAAAAACTAGAAAAATAAAAACAAATCCATCCCAAAGTAAGCAACGCACAAAAAAAAGATAAATAAAAATATTAAAAAATGATACATATCAGACAGAACAAAAATCAAATGAACAGAAAAGAGAAAAACAGTAGTGTAAATACATAGAAACAGAAGCTGTTTCTCTGCAGTCGATAAAATTTTAAAAATTTAGCCTAGACTGATCCCCCCAAAAGACAAAAATTATCTAAATCAGGAATAACAGTGGTGTCATCACAGTAGGTTCTACAGGTATTAAAAAGGATGATAAGGGAATATTATGAACAATTTTATAACAGTATATTCATTAATTCAGTTAAAATGGGAAAATTGCTTGAAAGATACTAACTACAAAAGCTCACTCAGGAAGAAATAGATAAACTGAATAGCCCAGTATCCATTAAATAATTGAGCTGAAAATCTTCCCACAGAGAAAATTTAAGGCCCTCATGGTTTACTGATTAATTTTACCAAACAAGTAAAAGAAAATAACACCAAATTGAAACAAAATTTTCCAGAAAATTCAAGAGCCATTGTACTTCACAATCTATCCTATGTGACATCATCACTCTGATATCAGAGTATACAAAGTACTACAGGTAAAGAAAACTATAAACAATAACTATCATAAACATAGATGCAAAACTTCTAAAGAAAATTCTAGCTAGTTCAATCCAAAAATATATAAATAGGATAAAACTTTATGACCAAGTGGGACTTATCCAACATCCATTCCTATTTAAACTAAAAAATAAATTAGAAACTCCTGATAAGCTAAGCATAAAAGGGAACTTCTGTCTGATAATTGGCACCTACCAATAATGTTAAACTAACATCCTGCTTGATGTTAAAAAATGAAATGCTTTCCCCCTAAAATTAGCAATGAGATGAGGATGTCTGTTCTCAGCAGACCTATTCAACATTATGCTAGAGTTTCTAACCAGTGAAATAAGGCATAAAATAAGTGACATGAAAATGTAAAAAGAAATAGTAAAATTTTGTTCAAGGCATCATTATCTATGTTCAAGAAAAGCTACTAGTGTAAGTGAGTTTAGCAAAGTTGCAAGGTAAGACATCTTTATTATAGCAATGAGCAGTCAGAAATTTAATTTAAAAGTAATATTTTCCATAGGATAAAAATATGATTACTTTGGGATAAATCTAACAAAACATATGTGAGGCTTACACATTTAAATCTAGAAACATTGCTGACATGATTTAAAGAAGACTCAAGTAAATAGTGAGATTTTACCGTGTTCCTGGTTCAAAGCACTAGTATTATGACAAAAATTTTCCCAAAATTTATCTATAGATTCAACACAATCCTAATAAAAATCACAGCAGAATTTTTTTATAGAAATCTACACTTTTGTCTTAAAATTCAAAGGAAAATGATAAGAATCTTGAATAGCTGAAATAACTTTAAAAATAATTGGAGAGCTAGAATAAAGCAACAATAATAAAAAAGATGTAGTTTTTGGCTTAAATGTAATCAAATAGATAAAATAACAGAATAGAGAATCTAGAAATAGATCCGTATACAGGCATACCTCAGAGATATTGTGGGTTTGGTTCTGGACCACTTCAATAAAGTGAATACTGCAATAAAGTGTGTCACACAATATTTTGGTTTCCAGTGCATATAAAAGTTATGTTTATACTAGACTATTAAGTATGCAATACTATTATGTCTAAGAATCAATATACTTAATTTTAAAATACCTTATTGGTAAAAAAAAAATGCTAATCATCATTTGAACCTTTAGTGAGTCATAATCTTTATGCTGGTGGAGGGTCTTGCCTCGATGTTGATGCAAGTTACACATGCAGTTACTGATGTGACTGATCAGTGTGGTGGTTGCCAAAGGTTGAGGTGACCTTAGCAATTTCTTAAAATAAGACAACAATGAAGTTTGCCACATCAATCGAGTCTTCCTTTCATGTATGATTTCTCTGTAGCATGCAAGGCTCTCTTTCAAAATTTGAGACAATCCTCTCAAACCTGCTGCTGCTTTATCAACTAAGTTTATGTAATATTATAAATCCTTTGTTGTCATTTCAACAGTCTTCACAGCATCTTCATCAGGGGTAGCTTCCACCTCAAGAAACCAATTTCTTTGCTCATCCATGAGAAGCAACTCCTCATCCATTTAAGTTTTATCATGAGATTGCAGGAGTTCAGTCACATATTCAAGTTCTACTTCCGATTCCAGTTCTCTTGCTATTTCTACCACATCTGCATTTATTTCTTCCACTCTAGTCTTGACCCCTCAAAGTCATCTGTGAGGGATGGAATCAACTTCTTCCAAACTCCTGTTAATATTGATCTTTTGACGTCTTCCCCTGAATCATAAATGTTGTTAATGACATCTAGAATAGCGAATCCTTCCCAGAAGATTTTCAATATACCCTGCCTAGATCCATCAGAGGAATTACTATCGGCTATACCTATAGCCTTACAAAATATATTTCTTAAATAATAAGACTTGATGGGCTTCCCTGGTGGACAGTGGTTGAGAGTCCGCCTGCCGATGCAGGGGACACAGGTTTGTGCCCCGGTCCGGGAGGATCCCATGTGCTGCGGAGCGGCTGGGCCCGTGAGCCATGGCCACTGAGCCTGCGCATCCAGAGCCTGTGCTCCACAACGGGAGAGGCCACAGCAGTGAGAGGCCCATGTGCCACAAAAAAATAAAATTAAATTAAAAAAAATAAGACTTGAAAGTCAAAATTACTCCTTGATCCGTGGGTTGCAGAATGGATGTTGTGTTACGAGGCATGAAAGCAACATTAATCTTCTTGTATATACATCTCCATCAGAGCTCTTGGGTGACCAGGTGCATTGTCAATGAGCAGTAGTATTTTGAAAGGAAACTTTTTTTGAACAGTAGGTCTCAACAGTGGGTGGGCTTAAAATATTCAGTAAACGATATTGTAAATAGATGTAGTGTCATCCAGGCTTTGTGATTCCATTTATAGAGCACAGGAAGAGTCAATTTAGCCTCATTCTTAACGGCCCTAGGATTTTCAGAATGGTAAATGAGGATTGATTTCAACTTAAAGTCACCAACTGCATTAGCCTCTAACAAGAGAATCAGCCTGTCTTTTGAAGCTTTGAAGCCAGGGATTGACTTCTCCTCTCTAGCTAAGAAAGTCCTAGATGGCATCTTCTTCCCAAGAAGGCTGTTTCATCTGCATTGAAAACCTGTTGTGTAGTGTAGCCACCTTCATTAATGATCTTACCTAGACCTGGATAACTTGCTGTAGCTTCTACATCATCACTTGCTGCTTCACCTTGCACTTCTATGTTTTGGAGATGGCATCTTTCCTTAAACCTCATGAACCAACCTCTTCTAGCTTCAAACTTTTCTCCTGCAGCTTCCTTACCTCCTTCAACCTTCATCAAGTTAAAGAGTGTTAGGGCCTTGCTTTGGATTAGGCTTTGGCTTAAGGGAATGTCATAGCTGAGTTGATATTCTATTCAGACAACTAAAACTTTCTCTGTATCAGCAATAAGGCTGTTCCACTTCTTATCATTTGTGTGTTCACTAGAGTAGCACTTTTAATGTCCTTCAAGAACTTTCCCTTTGCATTCACAACTTGGCTAACCATTTGGTAGAAGAGGCCTAGGTTTCCGCTCATCTTGGCTTTCAACAAGCCTTCCTCACTAAGCTTAATAATATCTAGCATTTAACTTAAAATGAGAGATGTAACTCTTCCTTTTACTTGAACACTTAAAGGCAATTGTAGGGTTATTAATAGGCCTAGTCTCAATATTGTTGTGTCTCGGGAAATTGGGAGGCCAGAGGAGAGGCAGAGAGACAGGGGAACAGCTGGTCAGTCTTAACACACACATTTGTTGATTAAGTTTGCCATCTTATATGGAAGTGGTTTGTGTCACCCCCAAAAATTACAATAGTAACATCAAAGATCACTGATCATAGATCACTATAACAAATATAATAATAATGAAAAAGTTTGAAATATTGCAAGAATTACCAAAATGTAGCATAGAGACAGGAAGTGAGAAAATGCTGCTGGAAAAATGGTGCCAATAGACTTGCTTGACATAGGACTCCCACAGATATTCAATTTGTAAAAAAAAAAAAAAAAAAAAAAGCAAAGCAGTATCTGCAAAGAGCAATAAATCAAAGCACAATAAAACGAGGTATGCCTGTATATATGAACAATTTATTCCTGAAAATGCTGTAAGGCAATTCAGCAGGAAAAGGTAACTATTCTCAATAAATGATACTGGAACAATTGGAAATCTGTACAAAAAAAGGGGGAGAGTTCAATTTGTATCTTGCAATTTATCCTAAATTGATCACAAATGTAAATGTTAAGCCTAATACTATAAAAATTCTAGAGGAGGAACCAAGATGGCGTAGTAGAAGGATGTGCTCTCACTCCCTCTTGTGAGAACATCAGAATCACAACTAGCTGCTGGACAATCATCGACAGGAAAACACTGGAATTCACCAAAAAAGATACCCCACATCCAAAGACAAAGGAGAAGCCACAATGAGGTAGTAGGAGGGGCACAATCACAATAAAATCAAATCCAATAACTGGTGGGTGGGTGACTCGCAGACTGGAGAACACTTATACCACAGAAGTCCACCCACTGGAGTGAAGGTTCTGAGCCCCATGTCAGGCTTCCCAATCTGGGGATCTGGCAATGGGAGGAGGAATTCCTACAGAATCAGACTTTGAAGCCTAGTGGGAATTGATAGCAGGAATTTGACAGGACTGGAGCAAACAGAGACTCCACTCTTGGAGGGCACACACAAAGTACTGTGCACATCAGGACCCAGGGGAAGGAGCAGTGACACCGGGGGAGACTGAACCAGACCTACCTGCTAGTGTTGGAGGGTCTCCTGCAGAGGTGGGGGGTGGCTCTGTTTCACGGTGGGGGCAAGGACACTGGCAGCGGAAGTTCTGGGAAGTGCTCCTTGGCGTGTGCCCTCCCAGAGTCTGTCATTAGCCCCACCAAAGAGCCCAGGTAGGCTCCAGTGCTGGGTTGCCTCAGAACAAACAACCAACAAGGAGAGAACCCAGCCTCACCCATCAACAGTCAAGTGGATTTAAGTTTTATTGAACTCTGCTCAACAGAGCAACAGTCAGCTCTACCCACCACCAGTTCCTCCCATCAAGCCTCTTAGATAGCCTCATCCACCAGAGGGCAGACAGCAGAAGCAAGAAGAAATACAATCCTGCAGCCTGTGGAACAACAACAACAAAAAATCCCAGAAAGACAGGATGAAAAGGCAGAGGGCTATATACCAGATAAAGGAACAAGATAAAAACCCTGAAAAACAACTAAATGAAGTGGAGATAGGCAACCTTCCAGAAAAATAATTCAAAATAATGATAGTGAAGATGATCCAGGACCTCGGAAAAAGAATGGAGGCAAAGATCAAGGAGATGCAAGAAATGTTTAACAAAGACCTAGAAGAATTAAAGAACAAACAGAGATGAACAATACAATAACTGAAATTAAACTACACTAGAAGGAATCAATAGCAGACTAACTGAGTCAGAATAATGGATAAATGACCTGGAAGACAGAATGGTGGAATTCACTGCTGCAGAACAGACTAAAAGAATGAAAAAACTGAAGACAGCCTACGAGGCCTATGGGACAACATTAAACGCAACAACATTTGCATTATAGGGGTCCCAGAAGAAGAGAGACAGAAAGGCCCTGAGAAAATATTTGAAGAGATTGTAGTTGAAAACTTCCCTAACGTGGGAAAGGAAATAGCCACCCAAGTCCAGGAAATGCAGCGAGTCCCATACAGGATAAACCCAAGGAGAAACACACCAAGACACATAGTAATCAAATTGGCAAAAATTAAAGACAAAGAAAAATTATTGAAAGCAGCAAGGGAAAAGCAATAAATAACATACAAGGGAACTCCCATAAGGTTAACAGCTGATTTCTCAGGAGAAACTCTACAAGCCAGATGGGAGTGGCATGATAAAGTGATGAAAGGGAAGTACCTACAACCAAGATTACTCTACCCAGCAAGGATCTCATTCAGAATTGATGGAGAAATCAAAAATTTACAGACAAGCAAAAGCTAAGAGAATTCAGCACCACCAAACCAGCTCTACAACAAATGCTAAAGGAACTTCTCTAAGTGCGAAACACAAGAGAAGAAAAGGACCTACAAAAACAAACCCAAAACAATTAAGAAAATGGTATTAGGAACATACATATTGATAATTACCTTAAACGTGAATGGATTAAATGCTCCAACCAAAAGACACAGGCTTGCTGAATGGATACAAAAACAAGACCCATATATAAGCTGTCTACAAGAGACTCACTTCAGACCTAGGGACACATACAGACTGAAAGTGAGGGGATGGAAAAAGATATTCCATGCAAATGGAATTCAAAAGAAAGCTGTAGTAGCTATACTCATAGCAGATAAAATAGACTTTAAAATAAAGAATGTTACAAGAGACAAGGAAGAACATTACATAATGATCAAGGGATCGATCCAAGAAGAAGTTATAACAATTATAAATATATATGCACCCAACATAGGAGCGCCTCAATACATAAGGCAACTGCTAACAGCTATAAAACAGGAGATTGACAGTAACACAATAATAGTGGGGGACTTTAACACATCACTTACACCAATCGACAGATCATCTAAAATGAAAATAAATAAGGAAACAGAAGCTTTAAATGACACAATAGACCAGATAGATTTAATTGATATTTATAGGACACTCCATCCAAAAACAGCAGATTACACTTCTTAAGTGCACATGGAACATTCTGCAGGATAGATCACATCTTCAGTCACAAATCTAGACTCAGTAAATTTAAGAAAATTGAAATCATATCAAGCATCTTTTCTGACCACAATGGTATGAGATTAGAAATGAATTACAGGGAAAAAAAACGTAAAAAACACAAACATATGTAGGCTAAACAAAATGTTACTAAATAACCAAGAGATCACTGAAGAAATCAAAGAGGAAATCAAAAAATTCCTAGCGACAAATGACAATGAAAACACGAGAATCCAAACCTATGGGATGCAGCAAAAGTGGTTCTAAGAGGGAAGTTTATAGCTATGAAAACCTACCTCAAGAAACAAGAAAAATCTCAAGTAAACAATCTAACCTTACAACTAAAGGAACTAGAGAAAGAAGAACAAACCAAGCCCAAAGTTAGCAGAAGGAAATAAATCATAAAGATCAGAGCAGAAATAAATGAAATAGAAAGCAAGAAAACAATAGCAAAGATCAATAAAACTAAAAGCTGGTTCTTTGAGAAGATAAATAAAATTGATAAACCATTAGCCAGACTCATCAAGAAAAAGCAGGAGAGTACTCAAATCAATAAAATTAGAAATGAAAAAGGAGAAGTTACAACAGACACTGCAGAAATACAAAACATCCTAAGAGACTACTACAAGCAACTCTATGCCAATAAAATGGACAACCTGGAAGAAATGGACAAATTCTTAGAAAGGTATAACCTTCCAAGACTGAACCACGAAGAAACAGAAAGTATGAGCAGACCAATCACAAGTAATGAATTTGAAACTGTGATTAAAAATCTTCCAACAAACAAAAGTCCAGGACCAGATGACTTCATAGGTGAATTCTATCAAACATTTAAAGAGCTAACACCCATCCTTCTCAAAATCTTCCAAAAAATTTCAGAGGAAGGAACACTCCCAAACTCAGTCTATGAGGTCACCATCACCCTGATACCAAAACCAGACAAAGATATGAAAAAAAAAAGAAAGAAAGAAAATTACAGACCAATATCACTGATGAATATAGATGCAAAAATCCTCAACAAAATACTAGCAAACAGAATCCAACAACACATTAAAAGGATCATACACCATGATCAAGTGGGATTTATCCCAGGGATGCAAGGATTCTTCAATATACGCAAATCAATCAATGTGATACACCATATTAAAAAATTGAAGAAGAAAAACCATATGATCATCTCAATAGATGCAGAAAGAGCTTTCAGCGAAATTTAACATCCATTTATGATAAAAAACTCTCCAGAAAGTGGGCATACATGGAAACTACCTCAACATAATAAAGGCCATATACGAAAAACCACAGCTAACATCATCCTCAATGGTGAAAAACTGAAAGCACTTCCTCTAAGATCAGGAACGAGACAAGGATGTCCACTCTCACCACTATTATTCAACATAGTTTTGGAAGTCTTAGCCATGGCAATCAGAGAAGAAAAGGAATACAAATTGGAAAATAAGTAAAACTGTCACTGTTTGCAGATGACATGATGCTATACATAGAGAATCCTAAAAATGCCACCAGAAAACTACTAGAGCTAATCAATGAATTTGGTAAAGTTACAGGATACAAAATTAATGCACAGAAATCTCTTGCATTCCTATACACTAATGATGAAACATCTGAAAGAGAAATTAAGGAAACACTCCCATTTATCATTGCAACAAAAAGAATAAAATACCTGGGAATAAACCTACCTAGGGAGACAAAAGACCTGTATACAGAACACTATAAGGCACTGATGAAAGAAATTAAGGATGATGCACACAGATGTAGAGATATACCATGTTCTTGGATTCGAAGAATCAATATTGTGAAAATGACTATACTACCCAAAGCAATCTACAGATTCAATGCAATCCCTATCAAATTACCAATGACATTTTTTATGGAACTAGAACAAATCATCCTAAAATTTGTAAGGACACACAAAAGACCCTGAAGAGCCAAAGCAGTCTCGAGGGGAAAAATCGGAGCTTGAAGAATCAGACTCCCTGACTTCAGACTATACTACAAAGCTACAGCAATCAAGACTATATGGTACTGGCACAAAAACAGTAACATAGATCAATGGAACAAGATATAAAGCCCAGAGATAAACCCATGCACCTATGGTCAAGTAATCTATGAGAAAGGAGGCAAAGATATACAATGTAGAAAAGACAGTCTCTTAATAAGTGGTGCTGGGAAAACTGGACAGCTACATGTAAAAGAATGAAATTAGAACACTCCCTAACACCATACACAAAAATAAACTCAAAATGGATTAGTGACCTAAATGTAAGACCAGACACTAGAGAACTCTTCAAGGAAAACATAGGAAGAACACTCTTTGACATAAATCACAGCAAGATGTATATTTTTTTTTTTTTTTGCGGTACATGGGCCTCTCACTGTTGTGGCCTCTCCCATTGCAGAGCACAGGCTCCAGACGTGCAGGCCCAGCAGCCATGGCTCACGGGCCCAGCCGCTCCACGGCATGTGGGATCTTCCCAGACCGGGGCATGAACCCGTGTCCCCTGCATCGGCAGGCAGATTCTCAACCACTCTGCCACCAGGGAAGCCCAAGATTTTTTTTTAAACATCTTTATTGGAATATAATTGCTTTACAATGGTACATTAGTTTCTGTTTATAACAAAGTGAATCAGTTATACATATATATATGTTCCCATATCTCTTCCTTCTTGTGTTTCCCTCCCTCCCACCCTCCCATCCCACACCTCTAGGTGGTCACAAAGCACCGAGGTGGTCTCCCTGTGCTATGCAGCTGCTTCTCACTAGGTATCTGTTTTACTTTTGGTAGTGTATATATGTCCATGCCACTCCTTCACTTTGTCATAGCTTACCCTTCCCCCTCCCCATATCCTCAAGTCCATTCTCTAGTAGGTTTGTATCTTTATCCCCATCTTGCCCCTAGGTGCTTCATGACCTTTTTTTTTCTTAGATTCCATATGTATGTGTTAGCATACGGTATTTCTTTTTCTCTTTCTGTCTTTCTTCACTCTGTATGACAGACTCTAGGTCCATCCACCTCACTACAAATAACTCAATTTCGTTTCTTTTTATGGCTGAGTAATATTCCATTGTATATATGTGACATATCTTCTTTATCTATTCATCTGTTGATGGACACTTAGGTTGCTTCCATGTCCTGCCTTTTTTAAATAGAGCTGCAATGAACATTTTGGTACATGACTCTTTTTGAATTCTCGTTTTCTCAGTGTATATGCCCAGTAGTGGGATTGCTGGGTCGTATGGTAGTTCTATTTGTAGTTTTTTAAGGAACCTCCATACTGTTCTCCATAGTGGCTGTATCAATTTACATTCCCACCAGCAATGCAAGAGTGTTCCCTTTTCTCCACACCCTCTCCAGCATTTATTGTTTCTAGATTTTTTGATGGTGGCCATTCTGACTGGTGTGAGATGATATCTCATTTTACTTTTGATTTGCATTTCTCTAATGATTAATGATGTTGAGCATTCTTTCATGTGTTTGTTGGCAATCTGTATATCTTCTTTTGAAATAAACTCAAAATAGATTAAAGACCTAAATGTAAGGCCAGACACTATCAAACTCTTAGGGAAAAACGTAGGCAGAACACTCTATGACATAAATCACAGCAAGATCCTTTTTCACCCACCTCCTGGAGAAATGGAAATAAAAATAAAAATAAACAAGTGGGACCTAATGAAACTTAAAAGCTTTTGCACAGCAAAGGAAACCATAAACAAGACCAAAAGACAACCCTCAGAATGTGACAATATATTTGCAAATAAAGCAACTGACAAAGGGTTAATCTCCAAAATTTACAAGCAGCTCATACAGCTCAATATCAAAAAAATAAACAACACAATCCAAAAATGGGCAGAAGACCTAAATAGCAAGATCTTTTTTGATCCACCCCCTATAGTAATGGAAATAAAAAGAAAAATAAACAAATGGGACCTAATGAAACTTCAAAGCTTTTGCACAGCAAAGGAAACCATAAACAAGACCAAAAGACAACCCTCAGAATGTGACAATATATTTGCAAATGAAGCAACTGACAAAGGGTTAATCTCCAAAATTTACAAGCAGCTCATGCAGCTCAATATCAAAAAAATAAACAACACAATCCAAAAATGGACAGAAGACCTAAACAGCAAGATCTTTTTTGATCCACCCCCTATAGTAATGGAAATAAAAAGAAAAATAAACAAATGGGACCTAATGAAACTTCAAAGCTTTTGCACAGCAAAGGAAACCATAAACAAGATGAAAAGACAACCCTCAGAATGGGAGAAAATATTTGCAAATGAATCAACGGACAAAGCATTAATCTCCAAAATATATAAACAGCTAACGCAGCTCAATATTAAAGAAACAAACAACCCAATCCAAAAATGGTCAGAAGACCTAAATAGACATTTCTCCAACAAAGACATACAGATGGCCATGAAGCACATGAAAAGCTGCTCAACATCACTAATTATTAGAGAAATGCAAATCAAAACTACAATGAGGTATCACCTCACACCCATTAGAACGGGCATCATCAGAAAATCTATAGACAACCAATGCTGGAGAAGGTGTGGATAAAAGGGAACCCTCTTGTACTGTTGGTGGGAATGTAAATTGATACAGCCACTATGGAGAACGGTATGGAGGTTCCTTAAAAAACTAAAAATAGAATTACCATATGATCCAGCAATCCCACTATTGGGGATATACACAGAGAAAAACATAATTCAAAAAGACACATGCACCCCAATATTCTTTGCAGCACTATTTACAATAGCCAGGTCATGGCAGCAACCTAAATGCCCATCGACAGACAAATGGATAAAGAAGTTGTGGTACATATATACAATGGAATATTACTCAGCCATAAAAAGGAACAAAATTGAGTCACTTATTGAGACATGAATGGATCTAGAGACTGTCATACAGAGTGAAGTAAGTCAGAAAGAGAAAAACAAATATAGTATATTAACGCATATATGTGGAACCTAGAAAAACGGTACAGATGAACCGGTTTGCAGGGCAGAAGTTGAGACACAGATGTAGAGAACAAACGTATGGACACCAAGGTGGGAATAACTGTGGTGGGGTGGGGATGGTGATGTGCCAAATTGTGTGATTGGAATTGACATGTATACAGTGATGTGTATAAAATTGATGACTAATAAGAACCTGCAGTATGAAAAAAGAAACAAACCTACAAAACAAGTAATACTAAACTTTCTTTGAGTTATTTGTATGGAAATGTGTTAAAATAAATATTTCAGACATTACATGAAATTTCTAAAAATCTTATGTTCTGGTATAATGTTATATGTCATAATTTTAGTTATTACTTTAAAATGTATATCTCAGAAATAACTAAAAAAATAAAAAGTCTAAAATAAAACATAGGAGTTTATTTCATAACCTTGGCTTATGTTATGGTTCCTAAGATACAGCACCAAAGAATTCATTATAGGATATATTGATGAAATGACTTTCTGAAAATACAAAATGATGCTTTTATAGAGTAAATAAAAAGGCAAGCCAGAGACTGAGAGAAAATACTTACTAAGCATATTTTTGTATCCATAATACATAAGCAAACTCTCAAAACTCAGTAAGAAAACAATTTTAAAAATTTAAAATGGGCAGAGAATTTGAAAAGACACTTCAACAAACAAGATTAAAGATAGCAAAATGCACATGAACACATGCTCAGCATCATAAATTGTTATGAAAATGCAAGTTAAAACTTCAGTGATATACAACCTCACACCTACAGGGATGGATAAAATGGAAAACGCTGATTTTACCAATGGCAATGATCTGGAGCAACTGAAACTCTCATATCCTGCTGGTGAGAATGTAAAATGATACAACTTTGGAAAACAGTTTGACAGTTTCTTAAAAGTTAAACCTTCACGTGCTATATGATTTGGCTATTGCACTCTTGGGCATACACCTATGAGGAAAGACAGCATATGTTCATACCAACAACTGTACATGAATATTCACAATAGCATTATTTGAAATAGCAAAAATCTGTAAAACAACACAAACATGTATCAATGGGTGAATGGATAAACAAATTGTGGTACAGTCGATCTTCATTATTTTTGATTCCATACTTGCAAATTCAGCATTTGTGAACTCTACTACCAGCTAAAATTTATTTGTAACCCTCAAATCAGTACTTCTGGCAATTTCATGGGCACTGGAGGAAACATGCGAGTACAGAGCAGTGAAAAATTTGACTCACTCAAACGCACCTCCTTTCCCAGCTCAGGACAAGCAAGCTCTTGTTTCAGCTCTCACGCTATAAGCAAATCTTTTCACTGTGTATTTAATACCATGGGCTTTTTTCTTTGTTTTTTTGTTGTTTGTGTTTTTTTGCATTTCTGTGCTTTCTGTTGGTGATTTCACTGTTTCAAATGACCCCCAATCAGTTCTGAAGTGCTGTTCAGTGCTGTGCTTCACAGCGAAAATTGGTGTGTCAGACAAGCTACTTTTAGGCATGAGTTGTAGCGCTATTGGCTGTAAATTCAATGCTAATGAATCAAAATACATGTTAAATAAGTTGCCCTTAAACAGAATACACATAAAACATGATTATGTATTGATTGGTTGATGAAAATGTGATCAGAGGCTGGTAGAAAACTAACCCTACATTTTTTCCTAAGGGCAATGGACTATTTGCTAATCCAGTCTTTGCTGGGACTGTGTAGAACATAACTACCATGAATAATGATAATTCACTGTATATCCATACAGTGGAGTACTTCTCGCAATAAACCAGAATGAAAGACTGATATACACAAGATAAATCTCATAATAATTACACTGAGTGCAATAAATCAGGGAGAAAAATGAGTATATATTTATTATTCTATTTATATAACACTCTAGAAAATGCAATCTAATCTATAGTGACAAAGAAGATGAAGGGTTGCCTGGAAAAGGAGAGTTTGGACAAGAGAGAAGAATTACAAGGAGGGTGTTGACATGTTACCACCTTGATTTTGGCGCTGGTTTCATGGATGTATACATACAAAAAAAAATCAAAATGTACACTTTAAATACATGAAATTTTGTATATGTCAGTTACAGCATATTTCAACAAAGGTGTTTGAAAATAATTGATTTTTTACAGTGGTATAATGTAGAGACAAGAATCTGAATTATATTATTATATAAAGTTTGTAAGACACAGTTGGAGATGTTTGTTTAATATTTGAAGAATATAATCTCCAGCTCCTACTGGAGTGAAGTTCCTTTGTGCTTAATTTTTACCAGTTTTTAAATTTTGCTGCCCTCCTTTTCTGTATCCTGTCATATTATCTATGCTTCTTTGATTCTTAGATCTCCTCAGTGAAGCATAGTGTGTTCTTAAGTTTAAAATAATTTTCTTTATAATAATTAATCATTATGATGTTCACATGAATTTGTTAACTTTCATGAAAAACATTTTAATGTAAGCCACTATCTGTTAATTGCATATAGAGTTAAAATTCAGTGTTAGACAAAATTAACCAGATCTTTTTATAGGCATTTTCCCCTTATATTTCTGATTGTAATAAATAGCTGTAATGACTTTAGTTTCCTTAAAAGCAACACAAAGATGATACTTTCTTCAAAAGTATATTTCACCTCTCAAAGTTTATTGGCTTGATAGCTAAATATCACATGATGTTTCAATGTCAACCAAAAATTATTAGATTTTTTACCAGTAACACATAAACTATTTTCCATAATAATTATTTAATAAGAATATATTTAGAAAATAGCATGTAATTTTATTATTATAACCTTATGTTTATTATTAGATGGCTTAAGTTTATTTGATTGTTTTTATATGGAGGGGAATAGAGCCTAGTTAGAGAAGAGTATTAGAATATAGTCAGTTTACAAAAATCAAATTATAACTTCCTTTTTAGTTACTGAATGAGCTATAAGTACCCCTAAAATGATTTTCAATTGTTGTAAATACAACATGTTTATTTTCTTGGTGAATAAATAAATATAAAAAATGAAATGTGTTCTAAAAATGAAATGAGTGCTCAAAATATGTAATGTTGGTTTCAGGAACAATAGATCACATTTGCCATTAACATCAATACCATTGATACTATAAATAAATTAAAATTATTTTATTATGAGATGTGTCAGAAACTGATGATTCAGACTAGTTTTTTGCATTCATATGCATTTTAATTTCATTTACTGAGAAAATGTTTCTAATTTGAATGCTTAGCCTTCTTTCTGATATTCTACTGTTTTGCACTTTTGCCTCCCTAAATACAATTCTATAATTTTATATAGTTTTATGTATTCTGTTGGAAAGGGTTGTGAAATTTTTCTAAGAATAACAGAAACATAAGACTTTCTTGAGAAATTTGTGAATAATGAAAAGATTAATTCACAATTTTATACATCAAAGTACGACAATTCAATTTGTCAATACATTCATTCTGGCAAGTCAGATATGCAATTTCTCGATTCAATCTATTACATATAATTTAGTGGACTTATTGATTAACTTTGGTATAGGAATAATGATTTTCTGATATACTCTACTGGGTCATTTAATTCTTAGCTTAAGAAACTACCCTCACTTTCATCTAAACTTTTAAAAATGTTTTTAATATACCAAAGTACAATATAACTTTGATATACACTAGAGACCAAAGATGACAATAATTTTTCTTTTTTTTTAAGATTTTTTTTTTCATGTGGACCTTTTTTAAAGTCTTTATTGAATTTGTTACAATATTGCTTCTGTTTTATGTTTTGGTTTTTTGGCCACGAGGCATGTGGGATCTTAGCTCCCTGACCAGGGATCAAACCCTCACCTCCTGCATTGGAAAGTGAAGTCTTAACCACTGGACTGCCAGGGAAGTCCCAATAATTTTTTAAAAACCTCAATCTGACAAGAGGGGAAAAACTTTTTCAAATATTGTCAATAGTTTTTCTTTTCTAATTGAACAATATTTTTGTGATGATACTGTTTGCTGGCTAACCAGATATAGACCAACTACTCTTTCTTGCCACTTCCAATTTCTAGACTGGAAGGTTGCATACTCATTTTTCCCAGCTCCGTTGCAGAGGCATGGCCGTGTGATACAGATCTGATCAATGAAATGTAAGCAGAAGGTACTGAACACTTTTAAGAAGGATTTTCCATTTCCTAAAATAGAAACAAATGCGGCTTGTGCCATTCATGTCTGTCTTCCTCTTTGAAACCCACACATGAAGCCTAGAGTTGCTTCAACCTTCATGCCACCATGACAGAAAGGAAAAGAGAAACACAGGGATTCTAAGATCAATATGTTTGAACTCTTTTTTTTTTCAGATTTTTTATTGATATATAACATTATTTCAGTTTCAGATGTACAACATAGTGATTCAGTATTTGTATATATTGTAAAATAATCACCACAATGTCTAGTTAAATGACACCATGAATGGTTACAAATTTTAGTGCCTGAACTAATGTCACAAGCTTCCTACTTTGTTATTCCTTCATATATGAGAAATATTGACTCCTATTTGTTTAATGCAGTGTAAGTCAGGATTGATTCTTATTGATATTGATGTCGTTATAGAGAGCTAAACGTATTTTTAACTTGTGCAATACTTTTTTATTTATTTTGTTTGTTTATTTCAGGTTGGCTATTTCAATGAGCAAATTTTCTTCTATTTACATTATGGCTATGGTTAGATTTAGGCTGTTCATAAAAAGCAGAAAAAGCTGTGATTTCCTAATAAAATTCACAACATAAAAGCAGCAATCAGGTTTTCAGGTCAGGAGTATATGTTACCAGGTTAATTCAACATGCTATCAGAAATTTCTAAGCTAATTAGATAAACTTTCATTTTTCTTAGCTAGCATAGATTTAGCTGTATCTTATATATACAGAGAGAATACTTGGGCATGCTAAAAGAAGTATCCTTAAAACAGAAAGATGAGTTTTCATAGATATGCAATTAAAATTATGTATATGTTAATACATATCCTGTTCCCTATTTACTTTACTTTTTACTTTATAATGATTATAATAATAAGCCTAAATCTCCACGTTAAAAACTTCTTTTCACAGAAAGTTTATAAGGCTAAGTTTGTGAAGAAAATGCACATAATGGTAATAGTAATAATAATAGCGGAAATCTTTGAGTGCTTACTGTGTTCTGGATGCTAGTGTGAGTGATTTACATATAAAGCGGTTATGAACTTATAAATCCAGTACTAATAATACTCCAGTTTTACAGATGAGGAAACTGAGGCACAAAGAGATAAAGTAACTTGCTCAAGGTCACACAGTAGTAAATCTTAGAGTTAAGTCTAAACTGAGGCAATCCAGTTGCGAGCCTGTTTGCTTATTGTCTACAGAGCATCTCATTTCTTCTTTGTTTAGGGATGGGGTATTTGTGGACAGAGGAAATATTCCAACTCATAGTCCTAGCTCAGTCTTGAAGGAGGGATTGGAGACTGTCTGGGATATTTTGAAAATGGAAACACAGTTTGGTGTTCAATAAAACTTTCATTATCCAGTGGACTACTGTAATCGGTAATTGACCTTCTCTGTTATTGTACAAAAAGGTCTGGAGCAGTTGCAAAGAATGAACAGATTGGTTTGTTAGTATTTCTCTCTCAATCCAAAATGTATAGTCTTAGTTTCTTAGTGAGTTCCTAAGGACACAGTCAATTGGAAATTAATCCTTTTCTCTCTCCCTTCTTTCCTTCCTTCCTTCTTCCTTCCTTCCTTCTTTCTTCCTTCCTTCCGCTAGACAAGATTCTGGAAATTTGAAAATAAATTTGATAAATATTATACAATTTTATGATTTTTAAAAAGAAGAGGAAGAGAATTAATTTGTCCTAAAAATATTAGATCTGCTAATATTTTACATATATTGAAAGGAACAAATATTCTTTGTATTCTGATCCTATAGAAAAATTTAAAAAAAAACTATCACTTAAATTTTATTTGAAAAACCTAATTTGGGTTGCTTTCTGGAAGAAGAAAAAAATTGAGGAATCTTTTGGAGTGTGAAAAATAGGTAGTCTCAAAGGTCAAATGGTAACCCATAGAGAATCTCACTATTGGGGATTAATAATAAATATTTATCATTTGAATGTAGGCTAGATTTAAGAAAAGAGGTATCATGCACACTGGATGTAATAAAGTGGTTGGTGGCCTAATATGTGGCAAGTGTTTTGTCACCTACAGCACTGCATTCTTTAAGGATGTCTAACACAAAAAAAATCTCTCAACTGAATTTGACTAAAATCAGTTCCACAGAACCAATTAGTATCTTACACAGGTTGCCCTGCAAGACTTATGAGACCATCCATCACCTGTCCATTTAACTATTTAGCATTTGTTCGAGTAATTTGTCATCATGTCAGAATGCTAGCATTTCTAAATGGGAGTTTTTGGTTGAAAGAAATCTAACTCAGATACTGCAGATATTTCTCCTTTAATAAGACTTACAGAAGATTTATGTTTCTATTATATTTAACCTTAAACATCTTGTCTATAGGGTGAGGTTCTTTGTTCTGCAAATATTTCAAATTTAAATCAATTGTTTTGTGCGAATTTAAAAATATCATGCAAAATGGAATTATTTTATATTTTAACAACTATTCAAAGTGCTAACATTGCAAAGTACCTCACCTCACAGTTTCAGTGATTACATTTTTATTACTTTTCCAATTCAGTCATTTGCTTTTATATTCATTTCTCGTATCTTTGTTAATTTCACTCTACTGAATGAATTATTTACCACTGAATGAAAGAGAAAATATCTGCATTGCTTGTAACATTATACATCTCAGGTAGATTTAGAATTCTAGAAATATTTAATGGTGGAAGTGTTACTGCAACATTTCAATTAAATTACATAAAAGTTACAATGAAATCTACCCATTTCAAGCACCAAATATTAATTATAAAGCAGCTTGGCTGTGATTACAGTTCATCGTCAACTGCTTAATTTTTCTTTCATAAAATGCCAAAAAAATCCTGTAATATAATTTGAAACATGCTGATCACTTAATGTTGAGTAAAATGGCCAGAATCATAAAGCAGATAACTGTAGCAAAAATATGTAATTTATGAAATGGGTCCATGCAGTAGAACAATTGTAGAAAAATATAAGTTCTACATATTGTTTCAAAGACCCAGCCATTTTACTACCTTAGGCATGCCAAGCAAATGAAAATTATTCAGGTGTCTAACTTTTAGATTAGATTCAAAAATAAGATGCAGCTTTTACTGGTGAAAACAGATAGGTAGATGGCCTCTTTTCCAACTACCCTCTAAGTTCACCTGATTAAGATTTCTAATATGAAAGAGACAGGCCTGATATTGGAGACTCAAATGCCATCTCCTCATCTGAATGCTGTTAAGCAGTTCCCATGGCATTTCTACAGACTTTCAATGTGTGATTGTCACTAAACTCAATCCCAGAGATGAAACAGAAAATGTAAACTTCTAAAGGAGGAGAATTGAGTAAAAAGCTTTCCTGAAGTCCTCAGAGTGCTGTGCTTCTATCACCAAGACTTCAATCACCAACCTCATCCCTCTCACCTTATACAGCCAAGAGTTTGACATGGATGAATATTAGGTTGAAGTAAGGAATGCCCAATAAAAATGTATATGTGTAGGTGTGTACATATGCATGCATATAAGCGTTCACAACTAACATCCACGTTTAAGACATTGCAAATTCCATCATCCCTATCCATTCCTGTAAATGTGTGTTGTTACCTAGAAAATATATTTAACTAGTAAAGCAGACTTTAAAGGACAGAGAAAAGAAGAAGAATGTTTTTAAGGATTATTGATCCAATATTATATAATATATAATATTATAACGTTATATTATATTATATTCACACACATACACATACATAACATACACATAACACACATATACATTTATTAATATACATTTATTACCTTTCCACATTGTTTTGAAATTCTTATTTTCAAAGTAAGACTACAAAGGAAATAATTTTACAGAAATATTTTTCCATTGGTATCTAAAATAATAAATCAAGATATTGTCTTAAGGATGTATCAATTAAAAAATAAGATTTTGAAAAACTTATTTAGTTCAAGGATTTATTAAAGAAGGCTATCAGAGGTCATAACTGATCAGAGGCTAGAAAGTAACTTTTCAGAGGTGGGCAGAGTAAAATATAGCTCTTAGGTAAGAAACCAGGCTCAAGAAACTCTTGAGAAACTCTCCCTATGAGTAAAAACAGTGGGTAGAAGAGACATAGAGAAGAGTGAGAAATAACTGAGCTAGTAATGAACTGAAGCAAAGTAAATTGAAATGTCTTGGACACAACTATGAAAACTCCAGGATGGGGAGGACATACCCTGCTGATGGCTAAAAGAAGTAATAGCTGATTTTGCTGAATTTGGTTATGCTATTGCTTTTGTCCCAGAAAAATTAATTTCCAGTGTGTAATTACAGGATGGTTTTGTTCTTTCATGAGTTAGTTCCCCAAGTAAGAATAAGCATTGAGATTGAATAAAGGGAGATGATTCATGTTCAAATGTTTGATTTCTTAATCTACTTTAGCAAAGGGATTGGAAAATGTATCATTTCCTTACAAATATCTTACCAAATTCACAGACATAGCAGTTATACAGTTACCTCTGGTGGGGAGGGTTCCTTTTGTTCATTAAATAAAATAATAATAAATGCTATTAACTACACTCCCCGGCCACTCTTCTTTATATATCAAAATTCATCCAATCCTTTCACTCATCCAATCCTTTCATCTCTAAGAGCAAAAGGGTTTGTAAATTAGGACACCAAATTATCACAGTGGTGGGGTACAATTTGAGCCCATAAAGTGCTCTTAACTCCTTTTAACCATCAACACTATTTATAGAAACAAAGAGAAACTACCATTTATTGAGTTCTTTCCTTTTTACATGGTAGTAACTTTATATATACGATCTCATTTAATGTTCTCAAAATCCTGTAAGGTGATTATTATTATCCCAGTGTAATTAAAATATAACTTATCAGAGGTTATAGCACTAGTGATTGACAAAGAAAATATTCAAACTCAGGTATGTATGGCCTCAAAGTGCATATTTGATTGCCCTTTCAACCAGTGAATGGACTGCTATTGCCTGTACAAAGCCTCTGTTTCGGTTTTAATTTCAACCTCAGTCTTTCTAGTATCTTAAAGCTGTATGTAGGAGCATAAATTAAGATGATGGATACCCAAATTTTCCTTATGGTGATAGGAATTCTTGAGCTATGTAGGCACGCATCTTTCTCAAGTGAAAATATGATTTATACTATGCATCTTAAAGTATTATTTTGGAAATTTATGCTAAAGCTTGGAAAAGAGTTGGTACAGCATGAATGTAGATTTTCATTCTTCTCATGAAAAACAACTTGGACTGGCTATCTTAAATTTTCTTTAAAAATCTTCAAGGAAGAAGGGAGAAATAAATTTTCTTTGTGAACCACATGCAGTGCAAGACTTAATAATGAATTCACAGGCATGAGTATAAAGCTACTGCTCTAGATATGCCAGTGGTATTAGGAAAAGTTGAATGAGAGAGCTCCTTGAGGGCTTGGGTTCTTGCCTACTGAGCATAATTTGTCTAGGACCAGTAATAGTGTCTGTCACATAGTATGTACTTGGACTGACTACGTGCTAAAAGAGAGGATTTAGCATAAGGGTGGCTAAAACACGTGGAAACAGTGGAGCAACGTCATTTTCAAAGTATACCAATCAAAAGAGTTCTGGAAGCTCCATTTGTCCATGAGACACTTTTTTAAGTTTGCTGGATGGGACAGGTTGGGAACGGTACAGAGATGTGAGAGGGAAAACTTTCAAATCTAGTGCCCTAATCTCTTCAGTAGTGAACATTGTACCCTATTCTCGAAACCTGGTGTTTGGTCATACTACCATACTGTGGTGACCATCACCACTAATTAGGTGGTAGGATATATATAGAATAATTTGTAAGGAAGACCCTCAAAATCCTATTTGGAGCCTAAGCAAGTACTGGATACGATCTGAACAGACACAGAGAAAAGTGTGTGTGTGTGTGTGTGTGTGTGTGTGTGTGTGTATGGCATATATAGGTGAGGATGCTTTAAATACCAATGTTTTCCCCTTCCCCTATAAGTAACATTTGACTTAAGCCAGAGCTAATATTGTCAAATGAGCAAACATTCATGGATAAATGCCTCACATCTGGCAAAGTGAAGTTAGCTGACATTTACTTTGTACAAAGGAGCAGGGATTAAAAACAGGATTTCTCTGTTTTTCTGGGTTTTTTTTGAAGAAAAGTAGGAAAATTCATGATCAACTAGGAGGTTATAAGGGGAAATCATATATTATTTATCTCTTAAACTGATTTTTCTTATTATGTCAATAGAAACATATTGTAAAAAAAATGGAAAGCACTGACATGACTCGTAGAGAATTTGGAAAATTTAGGAACGTGTAAACAAGAAAGAAAAATAGCTCATAACTCCTTAATTCAGGGAGAGACACTCTTAAAATTTGGATGTTGTTCTCCATAGTGTTTTCTTTTATATGTGTGGGTAGAGAGGTAATAGATATGTTGAAAGAAAGAAAAACAGTCCTGGATAGATATAGATTGATTTATATGTATATATGCATAAACATTAATTTTTACAAAACTCAAATTAAGCTATATAAACTCTTTGTGACATGCATTTGATTGCAAATATAGCCTGAGTATTTTCCAATATCATTTCATAGTTTTTTAGACATTTAAAATTATTATATAGTATTCCATTATAATTATTTTATCTTAAAACAATAAGGTGTCATTAAAGAATGTAAGAAAATTTACAAACACACTTTTGAAAGATCATTTTGAATATATCTTGAAGCATGAAATTTTACTTTGAAGTGCACATTGAATTAGAAAAATGTCTAAGTTATCTAGACAGGATATGTTGGAGAGCTAAACCAGTGTTATGAATGTGAGGATGGGGAAAATTGTAAGATTAAAAAGAATGATGTGGGCAACTGGGTACATGGTTAGTGATGTTTCCTTGTGATTGGGAAGACAGGAAGAGGAGTTATATTCTTTTTTGGGGGAGTCAACATGTAATGATCACTTCAGTTGGTGCAAAATTAAAATCAGAAAAATGGACAATATTGGTAAAAATATGGTAAAATTAAGAATAATGTAATATATTGGATAAAGAAGTTAAAGATAGAAGGAAGCCAAATGAGACGAGAGTAAAGGACCTAGAAAATGATGATTTATATGATTTCAAGGACATATAAGAATGTTAAAAAATGCTGGGAAGGATAAGAGTTTATAGCCAAGGAGTGAATTTTTGATGCATATAATAGAATATATATATTATATATCAAAATTATAAAGCATGGTAATACAATGAATCCTAATAATTCTAAAATCCAACAGAAGAATTAAAACATCACCAGGATTATTGAATAAACTGATATTTTCCTCTCTTATCCCATCCTCATACCCTCTAGAGCAAAGTACTTTCAGAATTTTAAAATTTATTATTATCTTGCTTTTTAAAATATATATCCATACCAAATACATGTTTCTTCTTCTTCTACTTCACATCAATTTTAATTCTTCAACCATACAACTTTATGATTTTGATTAGTATAAGGTAATACCTATTAAAATTGGAGACACTCTCACTGTCTCTGAAGAAAGGGTAGACACAAAATCCCAACAATTATAGTAGTCTTCTCAATTCCAGGAATTCCAAGTAATATGCATTTTCCTTATCAGTTATGTATGTGGCTTCTAGTGATTTTCTGGAGACCTATGAAAGTGAAATTAGACATCATTAAAAATCCTCATTCTAAATGGGAAAGGAAGGGAGATATTTAAGCATACATACAAACAAATAGATAAAATGTTTGTTTGATGTATGCATAACAGAAATATACACTGATAATGCAGCTCATATTTTGTGAGTAGTCAAAAGGCTGTAGTTGATATTTATCACTTCCTTTCTTTTTTACCTACATTATCTTCCATCACTCACAGCTAACTTCTCAGCTGGTTAGGATTCTCTGGTGGTGTGACAAATCATTTTTGAAGTGTTTGAGTCCTTTATGATTTTGCATTTATTGAATTACTATTTTTCTATTCGCATCTACCACTTACCATAGAAATACCAAGGAGTGCCCAGTAAAGCATTTAGGTTCCATTCATAGTTTTTCCTGCCTCCACTGAATACCAGAAACCTTATTTCCACTTGGTATTTGGAATCAATCACTCTGTTCTGTTAGTTCAAGGGCATGAGGAGCCTGTTGGCAATCTCAACTAAACTCAAGAAGACCAACGTTGTATCCCATTTTGAAAGTTTTTCTCCATTAGGATATAAGAAACCTAGGCAAAAAGAGCCCAAGATTGTGGGAAGAGAAACAAAGGTTTTGCAAGCTAATAGTTAAATAATACAGTAAGAGGAATCACCTGCACTCCAAATAACACTATAATTGTTATTGTTTCAAAGCATATACTATATTGTGTAGGACAGTACCCCAGCTTTACTGGATATTTTTTTTCAGCAGCCTCCATAGCTGAAACTATTTTTTTTTTAAATAAATTTATTTATTTATATTTTGACTGCATCGCGTCTTCGTTGCTGCGTGCGGGCTCTCTAGTTGTGGCAAGCAGGGTCTACTCCTCATTGTGGTGCACAGGCTTCTCATTGCGGTGGCTTCTCTTGTTGTGGAGCACGGGCTCTAGGCACATGGGCTCAGTAGTTGTGGTTGCCGCGGGCTCTAGAGTGCTGGCCCAGTAGTCATGGCGCACGGTCTTAGGTACTCCACGGCATGTGGGATCTTCCCAGACCAGAGCTCAAACCCATGTCCCCTGCATCAGCAGGCAGATTCTTAACCACTGCACTACCAGGGAAGTCCCCATAGCTGAATCTTTAATAAACTATTCCACAATTATATCAGGCTAGCTGAACTCTGATGATGGTAAATTTGATAGGATGAGTGAAGTTCATGATCCATGAGCATTGGGGTTTGTTTTGTTTTTGTTTTTTGCTATTGTTTGTTTGTTTTTTAAGAAATATATTGTTTGGTTACAGCAATGTGGTTTGTGATATCAGGATTATAAATGGCTTCCTCAAACCATTAATGGCAGTACCGCAGAAGCATTACAGAAAGGGAAATCAAATCTGTATTCTCTCTCCCCTCCATAATTTTTCACTAAGAGCCTGACTGATGTCTTTATGGAAGGACCACATCAGGGGCTCTGCATAAGCCTTTGATTTTAGCATATTTGATACTTATATATGAGTAGTGAGGTCATCCTGAGGTATGGGGAACCCTGTTATTGAGCCCATGAATTCAAAAAACTTGAATTTTTTTACCATGACCACTTTGTAGGCAGATAAGGAAGGAAGATGATAGACATCAAAAAAAATGGGTCATTTTGTCTACCTGATTATAGAAAAACTCATTTTCAGTAGACTTTTTGGTGAGTACTAACAGGGGAATATTATACTGCCAAGCAATGCCCTTTTAGAGAAGTCAATCTACATGACTTTTAAAAAATATTTCCATATCACCAAATCTTGTTTATTTCAAGTCCCTAATCAGTCAACACATTGACACTGCCCATGAACCATGAAAATCTGTTCCTCTGGCAATCACTTAAAACAGACAATCAGATATGCTAGATAGACTGCCTGAAGTAGTTCTCACTGGAACAAATCCTATTTACCACTGTATTTCAGGGCCACCCCTGAATAAATTGTAACATAATTTTAGACTACTTCTTTCTGGTGCCAGCATATACATCTGCAAACCAGATCTGAGATAGTTTTCTTCCTCCATCAACTGATAATAAATAATTTCCCGTGAAGGCACAGAAATTAGTG